>NW_024068225.1:0-198976 GCF_009389715.1 Phoenix dactylifera
ATGGCAAGGACGCCGACGACGAGGAAGACGGAGGGGACGGCGCCGACGCCGAGCATGAGACGCCAGCCGAGGTTCACCGGGAGCTTGGAGAAGGCGAAGTTGGAGACGTAGCCGAGGAGGATGCCGGAGTTGATGAAGACCTCCGGGAAGGAGGTGAGGAAGCCGCGGGAGGAGGCGGGTGCGAGCTCGGTCGTGTAGACGGGGGGCGATCACGAGGGCGTAGCCGACGCCGACGCCGGCCACGAAGCGGCCGACCATGAGGAAGGCGTAGTTGGGGGCGAGGCCCATCATGATTGCGCCGACGAAGAAGATGACGGCAGCAAAGACGATGGTGTAGCGGCGGCCGATCCAGTCGGAGGTCCTGCCGGCAGCGAGGGAGCCGACGATGGAGAAGAGGTTGAGGATTCCGAGGAGTATCTCTATCTGAGTGTCATTCACGTGCAGATCGTCCTTCATAAATAATGCAGCGCCACTCATCACTCCGATGTCTGCGATATATTATCCATTATTTTTATGAAATATTTCTAAAATAATTATTTCTAACTATCAATAAAATTATAAAAAAAATAACCAAAGCAATTCATGAACAGGAGGAGATAAGTTTAGACTTAGCATATTACAAATAATAATAATAATAAATATATAGCTGAACTTAAACAAATTTTAAAGCTAGCCTCATAAATCAAGCATGAATATTAAATTTTTTAGTTTTTTAAAACTCAACTTAAATCTTATAAGAACCCGGCTTGAATAGCTGAAGTTGATCTTGGCTCGAAACTGAATCCGCCTTGAGCAGTTTTTTTATATAATAAGCCAACTCTAAACTGAAAGATATTATGAACTACTGAAATATTTTAATTTCTGAAAAAACTAATTCATGAACTATTGTAAGAAAATTATCCTAAAAAACTTCTTTAAGAAAAATATTCTAGTGAAACTAGAAGGAGAGGAGAAGTACTCTCTTTTGAACGTTATAAAAGTTTTTGATTTTTTTTTTGTTCTTTCGGGAGTTAAAAAAAAAAAATTGTCCCTGAGACTTACCATAGCCCAAGAGGATGGAGGTCATGGAGGCGAGCATGGCGCAGGCGAAGGCATACCTCTTGTTATGGCGCGGCCGTGGGGCGACGGCCTCGAGGAGGGAGTCATGGGGGACTTGAGGAGCCACTTTGGTGGCTTCTGGTTTCTGGTCAGTCATTTCTGATCTCTTTTGTGTATCTCTTCGAAGGAGGGGACGGGGAGCAAGGGAGAGAGGTCTGTAGGAGGCTGGATTGGAGATGAGTTAAGGGGCATGGCCGGTAGCGAAGCATCCCGTTGGCTTTTTCTCTAGACTCTAGTTAGTCTTTACTGCTTACCGGGGGTTCAGATATCTTGAGTGTTTCTCTGAACCACTACTGTAACTATAAATAATCCAAGACTCGCCCTAGACGAGGTAGAGAGATTTTCTTATCTGATAGAACCTACCGGTAAGTAGAGGGACTAGAGAGAACATTTTCCTGGTTCTTAGTAGATTATATGAAGACTTATCTTGGAGTCAAGTAAAAATTTGAGGGGTCACAGGAGTACGTTCGATTCGCTCATTTTTTGGTGGCCAGACCTGACGTCAGGCAGGGGCCGCATGGTGTCCCCCCAGCAGCGTGTGGATATTGAAACGTAGCGTGCCTAACTAATGGGCTTTCGCATGTACTTGAACGGTGTTTAATTGCTTTATTCTAAGTCTAACCTCTTTCTTTGCCTGCCAGCTTCCTCCTACATAATTTTGTTGCGGGCTGTGAGGGACAGATTAGTCATTGAGCAGCCCTTTCAAAGTTCTTCGTTATAAAAGCCATGATACGGGCAAGTCATTTTAAGCAGCCATTCCAAAGTTCTTCGTTATAAGAGCCATGATTAGAACTGCATGTAGATATTTTTTTCTCTTAACCGTAATTTTATAAAAAAATTAGTTAAAAAATATTATTTAAATTTTTTTGACACCATATAGAGATATAAATAGGTCGGATCGGACCGGATCATAAGTAACCCCGATCCAATCTGATTCCTTGTTTATAACCTAATGTTGATTCCAAACCCAATCTAATAAAAGATTGGGTCGAATCGGCTCGGATTGGATTGAATCGGATCGGATCCATGGCTACAATTTTTATCCAACTGGTCATTCGGGTCGGGTTGGGTCCATATATAACTCGATACCAACCCAAAAAATTCGAGTCCAAGACGGATCCAGGTCGGCTCCGATTCGGATCTCGATTTCTGCTCTCTCTTCAAACTACACCCTCTTTCCTAAACTAACAGTAAAACCCCAAAATAAATTGCCATCCTTACTATGCTTCTTTCTCTTCCAAATTTTATTGGATGCTCCAATCCAATTTTTAAGGCCATGGACTTTGTGCTCCGTCGACAAGTCCATTGATGCCAGAAACTCTTCAGGGTTAAGCATTTCAATAATAATGCTCTTGTAGATTGCATCTCCAAGGCTTGACCTCCCATTCTTTCATAAAGATAAAAAAGCTCAACTCAGAAAATAGATATCATTAAACAGATAATTGAGTGAGCATGTTTCTTTTTCTTCTAATAGTAATGAGGATCAGAAAAACTAAATAATACTATCTCATTGGCAGGTTCCTCCAGAAATTGAACACATATTGTCAGAAAGGAAAAATGATCGATTTTTTTACTAGTTAAATGTTTGATTATTTGGTATGCAGACTGATGATTCTCTGGTAAACTTCATTGAAAATGATAGAGGGCTATGCACAGCGTTAAAAGATGTAATTTGCTATCTAAATAATTTGCAAATCATTGAATATGATACAGCCGAATAGTCCATTTCACAATTTATATATGATTAAAGTGACAATTGGACTGAAATGCAAGAGTCAAAAGGACAAGCACAAGGATCACTTAGGAAAAAAACATGACCCATCAATATCAGTTACCACCCTAAAAAGTTAGGAGAAGAAATATATAAAACTTTTTCAAAAAATTCTTGCACAGATAAAATAAAAGGTTGTATTCAAACTTATAGTATATAAAATTAACCAAAATAGCAGAAAAAATACAATTTTAGAGTAAAGTCTAATTACACGAATGGTTCATGCACCCAAATGGTTTACGAGGTTCGGGTCAAATTTGGTCGAATCGTAGGGTTAAAAATCCAAAATTACACAAATTTCAAATGAATCAGATCGAGTCGAGTCAGAATTTAGGAAACTCAAGCTCAACCCCAAAAATGGAATGGGTCCAATTTTAGAACCCAACTCGGTCCCACGGATGCTTTAAATTGGGTTGGATTGAGGCTAAGCCGGTCGGGTCGGGTCGGTTTGGACCCTGACCTAGCCCCATAGGTCCTTTAAAATGGGTCGGATTGGAGATAAGCTGGTTGGCAACCCGAACCAACCCCACGGGTCCTTTAAAATGGGTAGGATTGGGGAAAAGCAGGTCAGCCAGGTCGGGTCGGACCATTTGTAGCCTTAACCCTATATAAGTTGGCATGATCTACTGAGTGTATAGTCAATATAAAACTAAAAATACGTCCATATGGATCCTCATATAGTTTCTTCGTTTAAGTTCCGACATTCACGTCTTGCTAAAGATTGAAATCCATTTAAATCTAACCCACCATGATTGACCTATGATCATCCACAATGAATCTGTATTGTAGTATCATTTAGTCCGCATAGGCCATAAGTCGAATCTGCTCTAATACCATATGTCATATAGGCCTGTTAACAAGCCGAGCTGAGCCCGAGCCTGGGAGGTTCGGGCTTGGCTCGTTTCACAGAATTTTGGGCTCGGGCTTGGTACCGAGCTTTGTATTGGGCTCGAGCTCGAGCTCGCCCAGCAAAACAAAGGCTCAGACCGAGCTCGTAAAGCTCGGTTTTTTTTTTTTTTTTGCCTGGATGAAGCTCGTTTCAATCACGAGCTAAAGGAAGAGGGCGGCGGCCGGCAAGCATGTTGAAGACGACGTAAATGAAGAGGGCGGCGACGATGACCCAGCCGAGGATGATGCCGAAGTGGAACTTGCCGGCGAGGAGCGAGAAGAGGCTGAAGGCCATGAGGAAGAGGAAGGGGTCAGAAATGTTGCCGTCCTCGTGGAGGTCAGGGTTAACACGGAAGGGGTTGAGGATGGAGGCGGTCGGGCGCCAGATCTGGCGGGTGTTGATGCCGAGCTCCTCGAGGAGAGGGGTCTCGTCATCGAAGGAGACAATGCCGGTGGAGAGGGGGCCGCCGGCAGCGGAGGCAAAGACAGGGGCAGAAAGGGTAAACTGGAGGGGGCGGAGCCGATGTCGAAGGACAAGAAGGGGAGGCTGGGGTTGGAGGGGCCACCGACGAAGGAGGCAGCGGCCGGGCGGGAGGGCTGCAAGGGCGGCGTAGCCGGGGCGCGGCACTAATGGGGGACGTTGGGGTCGCCGGCAGAGGAGGGGAAGACCACCGAGTGTTGATACCACTGTACCAGCCACTGAACCTTTTAATTTTTTAAAGCCTGGGAACAATGGACCAATGGTTAGGGTTTTGGAGTATGGGTGCGAGCCGCGGGCTACGGGTTCTATTAAGTCACGAGCTTGTTTGGGCTCGCGAGCTGCTCGAGCTCGCGCTCGAATTTAAACGGGCCTCATTTTGGGTTCGGGCTCGGGCTCGTTTGACTAACGAGCCGAGCTCGAGCCGAGCTTTTACCGGGCCGAACCCGAGCAGCTCGGCTCGTTAACAGGCCTAATGTCATAATCTAGAATCTCACTCAAACAAACTAGCTGAGATATTATTTAGATTTCTTAACCTTGTATAAATATTCAAGATCTACCCAATGTATAGCTAACACTACAGGAAAAGGGGAGAATGCCAATATATACATGTCGATGCTAGGTAGAAGCGTCGGTAATTTTGGCTTCGGTGCCAAAATTTGTCGATGCTTCTAAGTAGCATCGGCAGGGATGAAACTAAGACAACGCTAATTAGCATCATCCAAAGCAAATTGTAAGACGATGCTTCTAAGCGTCGTTAGAGGCCAAGAAGGAAAAAAAGCAGACGACGCTTAAAAGCATCGTCGGAATCCTACTCAATAAACCGTTTTAACACTACCTTCCCCCTTAAATCCTCCTTTAACACAAACCTAAAATGATGCTTATAAGCATCGTCGGAAGCGTAGATGCAAAACTTTGGAGCCAAATTGCAAACTTGGGCTAGACAACGCTTAAAAATATCGTCGGAATCCTATGGTCCAAGGGATTTAAGACGACGCTCAACTGCATCGTCATAGGCCAAGTCCCCCTATAAAACACCAATACCAAACCAAGGCAATGGAAACCCAAGTTTGCAATTTGGGAGAGAGGAGGAGGGAGTGCGTGTACCTCTCTAGGCTATACTGAGAGTAGTGGAGGTCGAAAGGCTTGGGATCGGCGTGGGGGAGTAGCAGTCGGCGACCCTACTTGGCCTATGTCTCCACTACCACCCGGACTAGATGTGCCACCATGTTCTCTAGCGAAATCACCACGAGTACCAACCCCACGCTCCATTGATCTTCGGCTGCCGAGGGAGCTTCGAGTGGTTCTCCGGTAGTCGGATTGGCATTGTTCGGTTGGAGGCCCCTGCACTAGGCTATGGAAGAGGGTGGATTGCCGCGCTGCCGCGGGACCCCAGGACCTCATGGCAACTCCAGGATGGTGTAGAAGCGGCCACCGCCGATGCGAGAGCGAGAAGAGGAAAGGGAATCGAAAGCAAAGGTTGGAGTTGAGGTTGGGGTTGGGGTTAGGGTATGGTATAATTTGTAATTTGTAAATGAAACCATAGGTTTTGCAGTTTATTATAATTTGTAAAAGAAATATCATATAAATTGGGCATCGGTTGTAATTATTACTCGTTAAAGATGAAGTAAGAGAAGATCATAGCTTTTATAGTTATAATTGTTACCTAGCTACTGGATGGTAGCACCTAGATGAGATTATATGTTCTTTTGTTGCAACATCTTATTGATAGAGTTTGGTGATGCTACTCAGATAATAGGAAGCATATATTTGGGCTTGAATTCCCTGATCTTGATCATGCTTCTTCGTCGACTGAAGGCTAAAATAAACTCCCAATTTTTGAAAGGATATTTTATACAATCTTGTGCCGCTAACTACGGACGGTTATAAGCGTCACTAATTAGCAACGCTTGTAAGCATCGGCATTTTATAGCTAATTAACTACATTTTCTATCTGTGTTAGCAGATTTTGTTGCCACGCTCACATTGCCGACACTTTTATGACGATTTATAAAGCATCGGTAATAAAATAAACGACGCTTATAAGCATCGGTATAGGTAATAAAGTGTGTCGGCAATGCCTGATTTTCTTGTAGTGCGATGTAGAATTAAATATACCCCGCACAAATTCACGCACTCTTTGACTGAATCGCTATATCGTTGTATCTTCTCTTCATAACCGCTTTAATTAGGAGAGTCCATGAGAGGTGTTATATTATAACTGTCCACTTGTATACAAAAAAAAATTATGTGAAAGCTTGGACTCAACTGTCGTTTACATTCATCCCCAAAAAAATACCGTTTATCCTATCTTGTCATTATCCCACGCGCAAAGAAGTTGATGCGGTACAGAGAGGAGTGTTTATTTTAGCACTGTGGACGGCAGATTGAGAGCTGACACAGTGTCAGTTATTTATTATTGATGAGGGGAAATCAAGTCCAACACAGTGAAACTCGAGCTTGGTTTAGTTAGACTTGATTGGATTTATCAAGAGACGAATTAGGTAATGTCCGTTTCTGAAAATTGCTCCAGCTCATTTTGTTATTATTCAGTGCGAAAGGAAGTTGATGCGACATAGGAGAGCAAAGTCTATTTTAGCAGTATGCCGAAGCCGACATAAGGTCAATTACATATGATACGTACGTTGTTAAATATTTATCGTAAATGAAAATTAACCGAGTCCATGGGCAATGTGACTTAAGCTAGGTTTAATTAGATTTGATTTTTGTTAAGTGACCTCTGTTGGGCCATCAGTTGGCAGAAAAGGAGGCGTGAGCACGGACAGGTGATCAAGTTTAAAGAAGAAGAATTTCTAGTTGGTTCCTGACATGGCTTGTTTAAAGAAGAAGAGCCGGAGGAATCTATGTTGCATGCGCATGTCATGGCCAATATGTCCTATTTCTAGACCCTTTCTATTTGTAGTGGCATGGCATTTTTAGACTTGACATTATCATGCAAGATTAGGAGACTGCAGGTGCAAGATTCGGGGATGCATGTGACTTCAAGATGAATACCTAATATTGGTTAGGATCTACAAGGCCTTTTAACTAAATTAGAATAAGACAATTAGGAATCTAAGTTAAGGGCTAAAAAGATAATTAGTAGCTAAACCTCAGGTCTAACATCTACCAAGATCGCTCTAGAATCTATTGAACCTTACACGTGATCCACCATGCAAAGAGATAAATATTCAAAGTGCACTCTTAAGGGATAATGCTTTTACTTATTAATATATATTGATTACAATGACTTAAAATTTATAGGTGCTTTTCGGATTTGACACCAACATAGTAGAGGAAACGGAACACTTTGAGCAATCTTGTATACTAAGACCAATCTATGGAACCCCGGACTTTTCCAATGACATTTATGTTGCCGCCCAAACCTAATTATCTGATTGCTATTTAGCTCGATATAAGGTGACTCAGACAGTGTAGGCGTTATAGGCCAATTTTCCAACCGACAGCATGCTAACCTCTTGTTACACTCGGCAGAACTGGCACCACTTCAATTTGTTATATCTTTCAATTTTGAGTTCCAATTGTTATGATTGTGGAAATGCAACGAAAGTTATTTGATACTCAAACTCAATCTATGATGGCTGCTGCTATGATGTCTTTGAAATCGACACACACCAAATTATTTTTTTTTCTCCAACTTGACTTCATAGACAAAATCTATATGGATCGGATGGTTATCATATGGCACAGGTTATTTGGATGTCAAATGGGTCTGTCGAAAAGTCTGAGATAACAAGATTTTTTATTTGTCCATTACATCATAAATTTTAACAGTTTTTGGTCTTTTGTATCATTCAACTTTGATACAAGATGGATCATGTATCCAAGCTGGCGACTCCCGGAACCACATCTAGTAGTTTAATCTTTTTTTTTTCTAATTCTGATTGGATCTAGTTGTATCGGGCACTGGGGATATAAAGGTCCTCTCTGAGTGCTCCAAATCTGGTTATACATCTATTTTTTAGAGATCTACCGTGCTTATGATGGATGCAACCGATACAGTTCCTATTAGGCATTAGTATGCTCGCTTAGAGGGTCTGTTCCTTCTTTTTTTTAAAAGTATTTTAGCTTCTTTTACAAGGACTCCTCTCATAGAGATAGAAACTTTCAGTTCCTTTTTCTTCATTATCCCAAACCTATCTGGCTAGTATTTTCTGAGGATGATATGTCCTCACCAGAGACTGAAGCTGTAGGACTTCTCTAAAGGGATTTTCTAGTCTCCATAGACCTTCATGGCAACTTCATCATATATAGATCAGTGAATATGGTAAGTGCTCCGTTGAATACTACTCTCCTAACCTTTTTACTTGTCAATTTAGCCTAGTCCAAGTTATCCTTTGTCTGTCCTACTCTGAATGCTTTGCTTTGTAATTGGCTACTATTTGTGAGACGTATTAAATCGCATTAACAGATTTTTTTTATAAGCAATTATGCTTGGATTATCACTTTGTCCCTCTTGATATTTGCCTTGCAATGACGGAAGATGAATCACTTGACATCACCACTGACATCATGGACTCACGAGAGACCAATTTTTTAGGAGATTAGGCTCTCTCAACCGGATTGACTTCGATCTCAGTCTCCACATATTGATCTTCCTTGACAGCCTCAAGTGTTAGGGTAACTTTTGATCTTTGTGACTGATATTATAGCTCATATTCCTCGGCCTGATGATTTTAAGCCTTCTTTACCCCGTCCCCATCTACATCTCCAAAGGCATCATTATCTATCTCCTCGAGTGCCGGATCATGAATTTTCATTATTGCCTTTCACAAGTTTATTAAAATATGTTCAATAGGCAAACTAAAATTCTGTAAATGCATGGTGGTGGAGAGTTTGTTGATAAAATTTTTTGTCATACTGGGTAGACAACGGCATTCATCATCAAATATCCGGCTCTTATACTTTGGAGCAAAACAGTACAACAAAAAGAATACATGGCAATGCAATTGGGCTTCATCTAACAATGTGCCAAAATGCCTTTGGTAAAGTAATGTTGTTTCGTTGATAAATCGACTTTCTACTCATATTTGGATATGCGATGCCCTCATGAAAAGATATTTGGGAAAAATCTAGACTATGAATCCTTAGGAATTTCAGTTAAGGTACTCTTCATACTTGGGAGATCACATCAAGACAAAGTTTGATCCCTAGTCCTAGCATCTTATTTCTCTTGGATACTGCCACTAACATAGAGGCTATTTATTTGTGAACCCTTCAACAAGTCAGATGTATCTCTCTCGCCATGTAGTCTTTAATGAGATCACCTTTCTTTTTAAGTCACGGCCATCTTTTCGATAAACCCAATATCGTCGCTAGTCCGACTACTTAATTACACTACTTGCTTTCCAAGTCTCGTGACGATGGTAGCCTATACATCCTCTCCACCATTCCAAGGTCCGATTTGTATTGTTGCTGTGGCCATTGCACATGGTAATACTAGCTCACCACGAACTATATACATGCTCCGTATGAAGAAACTTTAAGCTTCAACTTCACCATTCCTCAGGAACCTTCTCCTCAGGAACCTTCTCCACTTGAAGAGCCAATCACATCAATCACTTGAGATGCAAGCTTCAACTTAATTGAAGCACCAATGTTATGCATTTGATCAAGGCCATCTAGTGACTACAAGGCTTGAGATGGGCATTATGAAGCACAAAACCACAACTATGAACATGTCCTCTGAGGCGAATTTTGTGAAATTGGTATTCAAACATCCTGAAAGAAGAAAGCACTGAACTGCATCAAAATAGTGTAAAATGGTCTTTTTCTTTTTCTTTTTCTTTTGTGTGTAGCTCCAACAAATCAGTGTAAAATCCAAAACAAACATCGAAGTACAAGCAATTATATATAGTGGAAGAAGAACATTAAAATTTTTGAAAAGAGTAGGTTTTTTTTTAAAAAAAAATGTAAATCGAATATCAAACTTGGATCAAGCTCTCTCTCCCTCTCGCGCGCATGCATGAAAACCACCTACACGCCACCATTTGCTATCAAAGAGACAACCTATCAAGATATGATCTCGTTTCTATTGAGCTTAAGGCCCAGCCTAACTAAACATGGATCAAGTGACTCCAACACTTACTTGTTGCAAACTTCATGTTAACAATATCAAGCTTGCGGTGTAAAGCTTTAAACTACTTGCTCGCCAATCCTTCAGTAAACATACCTACCAGCTAATTATTTATATACGGAAGGTGGAAACAAATTGACTTCTTCACTTTAGTTTGATGAACCTCAATATGCATTGTTCTTTCATCAAATACTGGATTCCTTGCCAATCGAATAGCACTTCCATTATCAAAATAAAGGAACAATATAATTAGTCTCTTGACCTAAATCCCTAGACAATTTAGTGAGCCAAGCCGACTCCTCAACTACCCTCTTGATGGCATGATATTCTACCTCTACAAAAGATAATGAAAAGGCAGACTATATCTTACGGCACCAAAAACAACACTAGATCCCAAACTGAAAGCATGATCAGTGATAGATCTACATATATCCACCTCATCAGCATAGTCTCCATCTGTAAAACCAGTAAACTTGATTGAAGAGTTAATAGTATATAAAATACTATCACCAATAGTCATAGCAAAATACCTCAAGATTCATAAAATTACATTAAGCTGTGGCCATCTAGGACTTTCTATATATTGGCTAACAATGCCAATAACATAAGAAATATCTAGCCACGTGATAGTTAAATAAAAAAAGCTGCCCACAACATATTTATTCATAGTAGGATCACCAAAAAGCTTGCATTGTTGTTTGCTCAACTTTAAATTTGCTTCAGTTGATGTCTGCATATGCTTGTAATTAGCCAATCCATACTTCTTCAATAAATCAAGAGCATATTTTCTTTGACAAATAAAATAGCAATCATTAAGTTTAGCTATTTCAATTCCAAGAAAATATTTTAATTCACCAAGTTCTTTCATCTCAAATTGTACAAATAGTTGTTCATGAATAGTATGGATCTCATCAATATCATTATTCCTGCCAATCAAGTCATTAAAGTAAAGTTAAACTATCACCACACCCTTATTATTGATCTTCACAAATAAACTAAACTCTGTAGAAAATAGAGAATAGCTACAAAATAATAAATATTTTCTAGGTAAATATATACAAAGGCATGAAGATGATAAATATCAGGGCCCTTCCCAAATAATTTTTCATATTAAAGTAATATGGTCAATACTTCTCAAAGTTGTTTTGTTAATAACATATATCTGCATGCACTCTACTAAAAATTCACATTTCACATTCTTTGCATGAATTATACCAATAGATATCTATTCTTCCTCGCTGCTAGGACATTTTGCTTAGAGTACTTGGGCAAGTAAACTCTTTACGTATACCATAACTAAGTATTTGAAATATATCTACCACTGCCATCAAGTTCTTGAATAGTCAATTTTTAATTTACAGAGTTTTCCAACCATATTTTTAAATTGATCAAACATCACGAACACTTCTAACTTTTCTTTGACAAAATAAATTTAGGTATTTCTAGAGAAATCATCAATAAAGATAATTGCATATCTCATATTAATGAAAGATGGAATGCAAATACTCCAAGTGAGATCATAATGTATCAAATATAGTGGTCGACATGATCTTATTCTGATCTTTTTAAAGGGTAGTTTATGCATCTTCCATATTGACATCTAGTGTGGATAGTGACAGTATTTACTTTTATTTTGGGACATCTATTTTAATCAGTCCTTTGCTTTGCATATCTTGAAGTCTAGCTAAATTCATATGAGCCAATCTAGCATACTATAAATTAGTCATATCATGCTTGAGAGTCTGATCCATATAAGAATTGCCAGCAGATATACCATAAGCTTATTTACTTTCCTACCTTGAGTAATAAGCTTTCTAAAAGCTTTAATATTAGCATAAATCTCCATAGTACTAGGCCCAAATAAAATAAAATGCTTTTGTCTATGGTTTATAAAATAGAAATCAAATTTTTTGAATACCAAGTACATAATAAACATTACTTACAAAAATGGAAAATCCACAAGATTATGTGATAGATTGATCACCAATACTTTTGATAGGATAAAGTGAATCATAGGTAGTTGCAAATAGTCTCATAATCAGTATATTCATATGGAGAATCAACTATCTCTCTACAGCTAGTAAGATAATTAGAATACATAAAATCATTAATCCAGTCATTAGCGAAATCAATATATGTCATATATATGAGAGGATACAACAATGTACGCATACTGACTATCAAGACATCTTACAACAACAATAAAAGCACTAAGAACCTAACTATCAACTTCCTTTTCTCCTCTATACTTTGATGTAGAGAATAAAATATTAAATTGTTTGAGCTTCACCTAGAAATCTTGAATTTTATTACCAAATTTTCTGCATCTATGACAATTCTCCTTAAATTTATGATATTTCCTCTATTTAGGAGTTTTCTCTTCTCAAATTCTTCAACTACCTTTTCTTCCAACTTTTTGAATTTATTATTTATTATTTTATTTTTATTTACACTATTAGAAAATAAGATCTTTTCTTTTGGAGGGGATTTAGTGAAACCATGCATCCGAGTATTAAGTATTTCCTGATTAACATATATATTTTTAAGTTATGCTAATGTAGGTTGTTTAGTCCATCCATGAATCGTAGACATATAAGAACTATACTGTTTATTCAAACCATGAACCAAAAGTCTATCCTATTTATTTGTTTATCATAGCAAGAGTTTTCATCAAGCATGCTAAGTTTATCAGACAATTTTTTTTTTCTTTTAAACGAAATACAAGAGTCCTATACACATGCTTGCACGAGTCCTCACAAATAATCATATTTTTTCGAGTACAAAATAGTTATATTTCTCAATCCACACTTACGCTCTAAATAACTTAAAGTCAGTATAACAATCCAGGATCTCACCCAATTTGGCTAGCTGGAAGTTATTATTTGGGTTCCTTGATCTTGTATAAGTACCCAAGATCTACCCAATAAATAACCGATATGGGACTAAACACACGCCCACACGGGTCCTCACATACTTTTTCCGTTCAAACTCTGACGTCCTCGTTAGGTTAAGGGTTTAAATCCATTCAAATCTAATCACAAACACCACGATCGGCCCGTGGTCAGCCCCAATCGATCTGTGCTGCAATATCTTCTAGTCCACATAGATTATGGGCCGGGTCCACTCTGATACCATTTATAACAACCCAGGATCTCACCCAAAATGGCTAGCTGGAAGTTATTATTTGGATTTTTTGATCCTGTATAAGTACTCAAGCTCTACCTAACAAATAACCGATGTGGGACTAAACACACGCCCATACGGGTCCTCACAGTCAGATTGGATCAAATCATTTTCAGATCAATTTCAAATTGGAAGCACACTAGTTTTAATCTATTCACCTGCAAAGAGGTATATTATGTGAATATACAGTATTAAGTCCTGAATAGGTTGGTGTCGATATTTTGGTTGGGCATGTCATAAGTTGAGATTTTGATTAAAAATGTGACAGGTTTTTCTAAATATGCTTAAATGGTCTTGCATCAAAAAAAGAAAGCTTGATTGATGCACGCAGCAAGGATATCCACTACAGAAAAATACATCTTTTCCGGCATTTAATATGATCTTTACCGACGCTTATAAACGTCGGTTAAAGTTCGATCGACGCTAAACAAAGCGTCGCAGAAGCGTTGGCGATACTTGAGTGGGAAAAGTTTTTTCCGATGCTTTCGGAAAGCGTCGTAAAATATCAGTTTTTAGCGACGCTTTTTAACGACGCTTAAAAGCGTCGCTAAAAGCCTCAAAGCCGACACTTATAAGCATCGGCTAATGTATTTAATTTTTAAAAAAAAATTATTTTCTTCAGCATCCCTATTCCTTCTTGCATCAGAGATCCATTTTGGCTCAGCATCTACGCTATCAATTCTGGACAACATCAACTCTTCGAATTTTTTTTTCCAAAGACAGGGACAACAACTAGGCATCATTAAACAAAAGTAAGAAGGAAATCAAGAACTCCAAGAAAGGATAGAACTAAAATTTTGTAGATCAAGTCAACGAAATCACCTTGCATTACTCCCAGGCACCGATTTTCTTCAAGAAAACATGTGATAATTAAGGCAAAGGGACAATAACCATGCACATAAAACTTTATTAAAGAAAGAAAGGAAAAAAAATACCAAAAGGCGGCCATCGAGATCTTTCTTGAACCTTTCCTACGAACAAAATGGAGAAGCCAGAGCTACTACTCTTATAAGACGGTCAATTAAAAAAGAAGAAAAGAGGGGCAGAGAAAAATGATATACCTCGATGATTCAAAATCTGATTCAAGGGACTCGGTCTTTGTCCTTTCTTTTTAAAGTATATCTTGAAATATTTCGCCATTACCTGAGGAAAAAAAAGAAGAAAAAGTGAAAGCAAAAGGGAAAAAATAAGAAAAGGAGAAGGAGAAGCAGGATTTTGAAACGGGAGAGGTATATCTCCCGGTGAAGGAGAAGGCTTTTACCTGGTGAGAGTGGCGATGGTTTAAGGCTTTCAAGAGAGGGAAGACAATAAGAGGACTCCCAGTAGATTGATGTCGGCGCTAGAGGGAAGAGGAGAGGAGATGAAAAAAACTAGGGCATCAATCGAGAGGGGGCTGATATTTAAATGGATTTGGCCTCCGACGACGTTTATAAGCGTCGTTGTAGGTCCAAACTTTAGACAACGCTTTTAAGCGTCGTTGATTCCGATGCTTTTTAGAAGCATCGGTAAAGTTTGGCGTTGAACCAAAATTTTCCGATGCTTCTCCCTAGCGTCGGAAAAAAAGCGTCGAAAAATTTCCTTTTTCTTGTAGTGATCGTTTTATCCATTTCCAAGGGCGGCATCTGTATCATAGAAGTTACTGAATGCCTCGTCAATCTGTCCACGCAACATGAAATAAAAACCATACAAACCAAGTGCATTGCTCTCGGACCATTCGATTAATTTAAGCTAACAGCAGCTGCACAGTGCTCTCCGTGATACAAGGAATGAGAGGTAGCATGTATGAAGCCTGTGCCCACATACCATGCATGCATCTCGAACACCATGTATTCCGCAATTTATATGCACCTGACGATGCTTTGAGATAACAAATAGCTAGAAAAATAACAATTTCCGTACTCTTCCTTGCATTAGAAACCACGTCCACTTCAAGATTTAACACCGATGTTGATAACGAGAGAAAGCCAAGAAAGGACAAATGGAGGAAAGACAACTCCTCAACAGACACCATAAAATAATTTGGCTGGCCAAGCTGAGGAAATTTCTAACAAAGCCACTTCCTCACCAAAGATCCATAAACACGATAGAATTCCAGTGTTTGCTTGGGTGACGGCGAAATCTTCAAATATCCTTCTCTGATCCTATCTTTTGTTTAATTCCTTTAAATCAAATGGAGTTGGAACGCGACATCCATGACAGATCCACCAAACAAGACTTCCAATACTTAATGCAATTTGATTACTTTCCCTTAAAGTAAAAAAGAAAACGTTTTCGTATCCCTATCAACCCCAAAGCCTTGGTTGGCCACCCTATCGCATGCCTCGTGGGCCTCGTTAGAGAATCTTCCACCTCTGATAATTTTGCAGAAAACACCCGAAAGTTATCAAGCGTTCCCATTACTCCCTCCCCCAGCTCCATTCGTCATCTGAACTTCTCCGTCCTTCTCTTCTGTTTTGTTTCCAAACAAATTCTCCATCTCCTCTAGAGTCTTCCCTCTGGTCTCCTTCAAGTAAGTAAAGAAGAACACCCATGCCGCCGCCGCGACCCCGGCATACAAGAAGAAGCTCCCACCGATCGTAATGGCCTTGTAGAGTGATATAAAGGTCATCGTGATCACACCACTTGTCACCCGGTTCACCACCACCCCTGCACTCGCCCCCTGTGCTCTTAGCCTCAGTGGGAAGATCTCTGAGCTATAGACCCAAGTTATCGGCCCCAGACCGATCGAAAAGAAGGCGACGTAGGCCAATATCGATGCGATGCAGAGCCCGAGGGCCCACGGGAGGTGCCCATTCGGGTGGTGATCGACGATGGTGAGCCCAAGCCCAAGCCCGGCCAGCGACAATATCATCCCTCCTGTGCTGCTCAACAACAAAGGTCGCCGCCCAACACGGTCTAACAGGAAGGTTGCCACAAGGATGAACAAAGTTTTGGTGAATCCGACCGCCACCGTCGCGCCGAGCAGCGTGTCTTTGTCATGAATTCCGGCTTTTTCGAAGACTTTGGGGCTGTAGAGCACCACGGAGTCGATACCGGAGGCCTGCTGGAAGAAGTGGATTCCGATCGCTGATATCAAGACACGGCGGACTGAGGGCGTTGGCCTCAGGAAGAGCTCCTTCCACACTCCCTCGCCGTGGCTCTGCTTCTGGACCGCGACCACGTCGTCGTTGCAGTCGGCAGGGATGCCGGCGACCTTCTTTATGTCGAGAAGCCGTTCCTCGGCTTCTTCCGGGGTGTCTGAGGTCTTTGCGAGGACCTTCTTGGCCAAGCCGAGCTGGCCCTGCATGACGAGCCACCGAGGCGACTCCGGCATGGCAAGGACGCCGACGCCGAGGAAGACGGAGGGGACGGCGCCGACGCCGAGCATGAGGCGCCACGCGAGGTGCTCCGGGAGCTTGGAGAAGGCGAAGTTGGAGACGTAGCCGAGGAGGATGCCGGAGTTGATGAAGACCTCCGCGAAGGAGGTGAGGAAGCCGCGGGAGGAGGCGGGTGCGACCTCGGCCGTGTAGACGGGGGCGATCATGAGGGCGTAGCCGACGCCGACGCCGGCGACGAAGCGGCCGACCATGAGGAAGGCGTAGTTGGGGGCGAGGCCCATCATGATTGCGCCGACGAAGAAGATGACGGCAGCAAAGACGATGGTGTAGCGGCGGCCGATCCAGTCGGAGGTCCGGCCTGCGGCGAGGGAGCCGACGAGGGAATAGAGGTTGAGGATTCCGAGGAGTATCTCTATCTGAGTGTCAGTCACGTGGAGGTCGTCCTGGATGAATATTGCAGCGCCACTCATCACGCCGATGTCTGTGATATATCATCCAATTATTTTTATGAAATATTTCTAAAATAATTATTTCTAACATTTAATAAAATTATAAAAGAAAACAAAATAACCAAAACAATTCACGAACAGCAGGAGATAAGTTTAGACTTAGCATATTACAAGTAATAATAATAAATAGATAGCTGAACTCAAACAAATTTTAAAGCTAGGCTAATAAATCAAGCATGAATATTAAATTTTTTAAATTTTTTTTAACCCATCTTAAATCTTATAAGAACCCAGCTTGAATAGCTGAAGTTGATCTTGGCTCGAATCTGAATCGGCCTTGAGCAGCTTTTTTATATAATAAGCCAAACCTAACTGAAAGATATTATGAACTATTGAAATATTTTAATTTCTAAAAATAATAATTCATGAACTACTTTAAGAAAATTATCCTAAAAAAACTTATTTAAGAAAATATTCTAGTAAAGCTACAAGGGGAGGAGAAATACTTTCTTTTGAGCGTTATAAAAGTTTTTGATTTTTCTTTGTTCTTTCGGAGTTAAAAAAAAAAAAAGAGGAGTCCATGAGACTTACCATAGCCTAAGAGGATGGAGGTCATGGAGGCGAGCATGGCGCAGCCGAAGGCATATTTATTCTTACGGCGCGGCCGTGGGGCGACGGCCTCGGGGAGGGAGTCATGGGGGACCTGAGAAGCCACTTTGGTGGCTTCTGGTTTCTGGTCAGTCATTTCTGACCTCTTTTGTGTATCTCTTGGAAGAAGAAGTGAATGGGGAGCAAGGGAGAGAGGTCTGTAGGGGGCTGGATTGGAGATGAGTTAACGGGGCATGGCCTGTAGCGAAGCAGGCGCTTGAGGGGATTAAATAGGCCACAAGCTGGGATTCGTGTGGCAGCTAGAGCAGAAGGTGGGTCCTATCTAGCCATGGTCCATACCCAAAGTTTTAGATTCATGGCTCATATTTGGATCTAGAATTACCATCTGAACTTCCCATCATTTTGAGTTAGATCTCATATACATAATTGGACAAAAAATACTCAATCCAACCTAGATCACATTAGACCTAACGAAAATATCAAAGAAAAACAAACATTTGTAGCATCTTAAGGTTTAAAAGAGATCTAATCCATTAAGTGGCCAGGTTAAACTAATTTGAGTCGAAAATCTACCGAGATAGAGCTGGGCCCGACGCAGCCAACTTGGTGGAGCCAGCTAGATTTCATGCATGCATACTGTCGGCTTTTTCTCGAGTTAGTCTTTACTGCTGACGGGGGGGTCAGATATCTTGAGTGTTTCTCTAAACCACTGTAACTACAAATAATCCGTGACTCGTCCTAGACGAGGTTGAGAGATCTTCTTATCTGATAGAACCTACCAGTAAATAGAGGGATTAAATAACACATTTTCCTGATTCTTAGTAGATTATATGAAGACTTATCTTGGAGTTCTCTCATACCATTGAATGAAGGGGGTGAGTCAAGTAAAAAATTGAGGGGCCACAAGGCTACGTTCGATTCGCTCATTATTTGGTGTCCAGACCTGACGTCAGGCATGGTGTCCCCCTAGCTGCGGCGTGTGAATATTGAAACTTAGCGTGCCTAACTAATGGGCATTCACATGCAATGGAACGGTGTTTAATTGCCTTATTCTATGTCTAACGTCTTTCTTTGCCTGCCAGCTTCCTCCTCCTACATTATTTTGTTGTGAGCTGTGAGTGACAGATTAGTCATTGAGCAGCCCTTTGAAAGTCCATCGTCATAAGAGCCATGATATACAGACAAGTCATTAAGCAGCCATTCCAAAGTTCTTCGTTATAAGAGCCGAGATTAGAATTGCATGTTTGAAGTTTTTTTTTTTTCCCTTTTTTTGCAACGGTAATCTTATTAAGCAAAAAAAAAAAAAAGCCAGTAGAAAGATGTTTTTTCAGATTTTTTTTATCAATATAGAGAAATAAATAAGTCAGATCGAACCAGATCATAAGTGACTATGATCCATTTCGATTTTTTGTTCGGGTTCTAATGTTGGACTCGGACCCAACCCAATAAAAAATCGGATCAAATCAGGTCGGATCGAGTCCATGGCTACAATTTTTGATCCAACCGATCATTCGGATTGAATTGCATCCATGTATAATTCGGTTCCAACCCAAAAAATTCGGATTCAGAATGGGTCCAGATTGGTTCCAGTTCGGATCCGGATTTATGCTCTCTGTTCAAACTGCACCCTCTTCTCTAAGCTAATAGTAGAACCCCAAGATAACTTGCTATCCTTTTTGTGCATTTTTGTCTTCCAAATTACAATGGATGCTTCAATTTGGTTTTTAAAGTCGAGGACTTTGTGGTCCGTCCAACTCTTGAGAGTCAAGCATTTCAACAATAATGCTTTTGTAGGTTGCATCTCCAAGGCTTGACCTCTCATTTTTTTTCATAAGAAGAAAAAAGCCCAACTCAGGAAATAGATAACATTAACAGATAATTAGAGTGAGCATGCTTCTTTTTCTTCTGAGGATAAATAAAACTAAATAATACTAAATGAGGATAAATAAAACTAAATAATACTATCTCATAGGTAGGTTCCTCTAGAAATTGAACACATATTGTTAGAAAGGAAAAAAGATTGGTTTTTTTGCTAATTAGATGTTTAATTATCTGGTATGCAGACTGATGGTTCTTTGGTAAACTCCACTAAAAATGATAGAGGGCCAAGCATAGCATTGAAAGATGTAATTTGCCATCTAAATAATTTGCAAATAATTGAAAATGATATAACATAATAGTTCTTTTTACTATTTATATATAATTAAAGTGACAATTGGATTGAAATGCGAGAGTCAAAAGAATAGGCACAAGGATCACTTAGGACAAAAGCATGACCTATCAGTATCAGTTACCACCCTAAAAGGTTGTGGGGGGAAATATATCAAATTCTTTCAAAAAAATTCTTGCACAAATAAAATAAAATGTTGTATTCAAACTTATAGAATATAAAAAGGCATCAGAAAAAAATATAATTTGAGTAAAGTCTAATTACACAAACGGTTCATGGGCCCAAATGGATTACCGGATTTAGGTCAAATTGGATTAGATTGTAGGGTTGGAAACCCAAAATTACGTAAATTTCGAATGGATCAGGTCGAGTCATGTCAGAATTTAGAAAATCCAGATCAGACCTCGAAAATAGAATGGCTCCAATTTTAGAACCCAACTCTACCCCACAGGTACTTTAAAACTGGTTAGATTGGAGCTAAGCGAGTTAGGCCAAGTCGGGTCGGGTTAGACCCCGACCCGGCCCCATAGGTCTTTTAAAAAAGGTCGGATTGCGGATAAGCGGGGCAGGTCGGATCGGGTCACGAGTTAATCCAACCCATTTGCAAACTTAACTCCATATAAATAGGCATGATCTACTAAGTGTATAGTCAATATGAGACTAAGCATATGCCCATATGGATCCTCCCATACTGTCTTTATTTAAGTTATAGCATCCTCGATCGTCTGACTAAATATCTAAATCTATTTAAATCTAATCCACCACGATTGACCAATGATCATTTACAATAGATCCGTGTTGCACTATCTCCTAGTCCGCATAGGCCATAAATTGGATCTGGTCTAATACTATATGTCACAACCTAGAATCTCACTCAAACAAGCTTCTTGGAAGGTATTATTTAGATTTCTTAACTTTATATAATATTCAAGATCTATTCAATATATAGCTGATATTGGATTAAATACATATTCCACATGGATCCTCGTATCTTTGGACTGAATGACTATACGGTATATCTTCTCTTCATAACCGCTTTAATTAGGATTGTCCAGGAGAGGTGTTATATTATAATTGCCCACTTGTATACGAAAAAATTATATGAAAGCTTGGACTCAATTGTCGTTTACAATCATTCCAAAAAAATTACCGTTTACAGAGAGGATAGTGTTTATTTTAGCACTGTGGATGGCAGATTGAGAGCTGACACAGTATCAGTTATTTATTAATGATGAGGGGTAATCAAGTCCAACACACTGTAACTCAAGCTTGATTTAGTTGGACTTGATTGGATTTATCAAGAGACGATATAGAAAATGTCCGTTTCTGACAACTGCTCCAGCTTTTTTTATTATTATTCAGTGCGAAAGGAAGTTGGTGCAACATAGGAGAGCAAAGTCTATTTTAGCAGTATGCCGAAGCCGACATAAGGTCAATTACATATAATAGGTACGTTTTTAAATACTTATCGTAGATGGAGATTAACCGAGTCCATGCATAATCATGTGGCTCAAGCTTGGTTTAATTAGATTTGATTTTTGTTAAGTTAAAATCAAGACTAACATATTTTGTTTGCTCGATCTGACATGTAATTAACTGCATTAGTTTCAACCCTAAATGTTTTGATTACAATTCTCAACCAATAACTGTTTGGTTTGATCAAATTGGGTTAGCCTACTCCTTTTTCTTTTCAGCTATTGAACGACTAACATCATATCGAGGCAGAAAACATTTTTATGTGGAAAAATCTCACCATTAACTATGATTCTTAGATGTTGATGTGGTTTTGCATGAGTTTCATGTAATTAAGTTACATGGTTATTTGAATCCTACAACAAATTGCTATCAAACAATTAATAATACATGTAATATTTCGAGCCAAACCATCCCGTGTCGAACAAGTCATATGGTGCTATTGAAAAAATTGCACCCAATCTACCAAAAAAATGCACCCAACATGGTTCTCACCTTCACATCCATCCTATAATACATACTCATATTGTAATTGTGTATTCTCGGATCCTGCTAGTCGATAGCTTACATGCTGATACCTTGAGCTGTAGCTGGTAAAACGTGCAAGAACAAGTAAAGGTTGGGTCTCTTGGAGTTAGACAAGTTGCCTTTTTTTTTTTTTCCTCTTTTTGAAGAAAGACTACATGTTATACTTCTCACCGACGTCGACCTAGCTTATTATTAATTAATTGAAGGTGTGAGAGAAAGGATGTTTCAAGCTTTCAACATATGGTTGTAGTCCAAGGTGCTAGCGATCACAAGTCAATTCTGAAGTTATTGTTGTAGGAATTCTTTGGTTCTTCTTTTCCCAATAGTCAAGAACATGTAGTGTCTGGTGGTCCATTATTGGAGATATCTGGTTGACGAATAGCCGACGACTGACAGCCTGTGGTCTGGCTAGCCGATGGACTAAATTGAAATAGAACTCAAACAGTGATAAGGGGAATGAGTCTCTCTCTAGCATTTCTATATCCTTAAATGTTATAAGTATCCACCCCTAGGAGCACCCGTTTGTACACCCTCAAATCTTAAGATGTTTCGAGGAGTCGTCGAATGGATTCCTTGTGTTGGGTGGAGAGAAGGAGGTGGTCGATAGAATGCACGGTTGACTAGTATGGGGGAGGAAATCAACAAGGTACTGTCATCTTCTGGTCCCTTCTAACCATTAGGGCTCATTTAGTTCGCGGAAAAAGAAGAGGGAAAAGGGTGGTCAACAGAAAAGTAATGAGATGCCTCTTGTTTGGTTGGAGTTTTCAGAGGAGAGAGATGTGAAAGTTGTATTCCCATGGGAATATGATTCCTACATTTCATGAAAAAGTTATTTTTCCATGAGGCAGAAATCACTTTATTTTTATTTTTTCTCAAAAAGGCCCGTCAGCATTAAAGAAGCATTAAAGAGGCATTAAAGATCTAATTTTTATTAAGGGCATAATAGAAATTATACATAACTTTTTCAGGAAAGTGGATGGCCAACCAAACATAAGCACTTTGAAAATTTGTCACTTTCCCATGGTCAACCAAACATGACAAAAGTACTTTCCTAGGCATCCTCTTCCAAGAAATTTGTTTTCCAGAAATCATATTCCTAGAAAGAAAAATGCTTCCCGCGAACCAAAAGTACATGCTTATTACTAGAAGTGTCCATTAGAGCAATGGTAAACTCAAGGAATATGCTCGATCTCTCCTAAAACCTCCTTCAGATGTGTTCAACTCATGATTTTGATAAAGTTCAAATTTTGGCACTAGATTAACAACTAACCTAGTGCTAAAAAGCGGATCGTACACCTTTTCCTTATGAGCTTTTGGAGCCTTTTTTTTTTTATCCTATATGGATGATCAGATCTGTAAGGATCATGATTGGAAATTATTTGATCGTCTTTCTCAAATAAGAGATTGAAAGATTTTATTAAAATTGTTCTTTGTACTGTAAACACTACAGAAAAAGAGAATTTTTCCAACCCTTTTATGCTGACGCTAGGTAAAAGCGTCGGCAAGTTTGGCACAGGCGCCAATTTTTGCCGATGCTTTGAACAAGCGTCGGCAGGTTCTCGATGTGGACAATGCTTAGACGCTTATAAGCGTCGTCCAAGGCCGGAGCAATGATGACCTGAAGGTCTCCCTTATCTCCTCTCTCAGCCCATCGACCGACCTAGCCCTAGCCCTCTTTCGATCTCCTCCTCTCCGGTGCGAAGCCCCGATCGATCGAGGTCCTCCCTCCTCTCCGGCGCGAGCTCCGCCTCCGCCCTCCTCTCCGGCGTCGATCGCCGTCCTTCAAGCCTCGACCGAGCTTCGCCTCCGCCCAAGGATCTTCTCCTCCTTCCTCCTCTTCGGCTTCGTCCGACCGAGCCTCAAGTCTTGATCGGGCTTCCCCTCCGCCCGAGGATCTTCTCCTCCTCCCTCCTCTCCGGCATTGACCGACCAACCTCAAACCCCGATCGATCGAGATCTGCCTCCATTCGAGGTATTGCACTATATTTCTTCAAATTTTTCACTGAACTAAGATTTGTTAGATTGTTAATCCGCATGCTTCTTTCATAATACAAGGCTCTCTCTCTCTCTCTCTCTCATGAATTGAGGTGTAGACATTCAAATTTTCCTTCTTTAATTTGTTCTCTTGTTTCGCCTTCGCCCGAGGATCTCTTCCTCTTCTCTCCTCTCCGGTGCCGACCGAGCAGCCCTTGTTCTTCTAACTGGGGTTCTTCGGAGGGGAAAAAAAGAAGTTTGGGGGGGGGGGGGGGGGGCGGAGGGGGGGTGGTTACAAAATCTGAATTAGCCTTTTGCTATATGTTATTGTTATCCTTTGCTATAATCTTTAGAGATTTTCTTGATTAGATCTGTATTGCAATTCGGTGTTGGAAAATATACCTCAAGTTCAGTAAAAATGATTTGGTCAGGAATCTGATTTTGCTTAAGTTTGCCTACTGGTTTAACTCCTGCTTTGTGATTATCTTGGTTTTTCTAGGATTTTAGAAAACATAAACTAACCTAAGTTTCAATAAACCTCAAATAGATTATAGATTCAGGTAATGCCGACACTTTCAGAAAGCGTCGAAAAGAAAATCTCCCAGCCCCACCTACCCGATGCTTTTGCAACGCTTTTGAAAGCGTCGACACGAAGAGTACCGACATTTATAAGCGTCGGTAATGACTCTAAAAAATGCTGGAAAATGTTAGTTCTTTTGTAGTGAAAAGCAAGTGCTTCAAATCATTGCTATTTGACTCATTTTTATATTAATAATTATCACGCAACATAAGGAATTAGATTTAACACCTCGAAAACGTCTACCTACATGGCACCCACTAATCAAGTATGTAGACCTTCACCTCCAAATATGGTCAGATGGATGCTAACACGGAACTATTTGTAACAATTGTTGTGATTATTTGTTATTGGCTAGTGACAAATAAGATGGCTCCTTTTAATTAAGCAGCAAATGATGTGGATCTAACTGGAAAATTAAATTCAGCCATGCCATGGGTACCAAAAAGCATCCTACTGCCGATGTGTAGTATGTTGCGCATCTCTAGAAGGTGTTGTGGTGGATGGGGACATGCGCAAAGAATATCATAACGAATGCATGTAGCGGGGAAAGACCCATCATGTAAACTATGCTTGAACAAAGATTTCGTTTAAATGGGTCCCAAGTTATGCCAACCAACACGACATGTGGATTTTTGAGAGTATAAGGTTTGCCTCCATGAGAATGTTATTTTCAAAAATTCTTATATGGCCAGGTGGATAATTATTTTATATTTGATCTTTGACACTGCTTACAAGCATGCACAAAGCAAATCTAAACACACATAAAGGAACCAATTGTTAAAATGCTTACTGCGTATGAGCTCAACATAAAATCACAGCCAAATAAAGACATAAGCTCTATGTCCTCCAGTTTTTATCACTACTGAGGCCACATGAGAGAGAGAGAGAGAGATAGAGACTGAGTTGGTGAGAGGCCCATTAGCAATTTCATTCTTATTAGGGATCAGGCCACCTTGCACAGTCTCATCTTCAAGGTCATCAAGCAAGGAGTAATATATGTGGTTGGGTTCATGAATCATCCGCCTGTCATAACCTTACACATCATCATATCTTAACATATCTTAAATCTAATTATGCTATATTAAGATGACCGGCTTGCAGACATTTTTCTCTACTCCATTGACTCCTTGCCTCAAGCTCTTCATCCAAGTTGATCTTTTGTCTCCTTAATTCTGCTTCATTGTCTCAAGTACTACATCTTGAGCTCCATCATTTCAATTTTATACTCGAGCACATTTCCATTCATAATCACATCATTAGGCCATGTTACAAGTTACATTCATAACGGCTTTTAGAAGAATTGTTTTGGTCAGTATTGGTTGAATACTATCATTTGAAGGAGCTTCTAAACACCAATTAGTCTAGCTTCTGCTTGTGATAATCCTAAGTAGAGATGGACTTCTTCGAACTTGCTTACTGTGAAGTCTTGCTATTGATTTATCAATTTTTGGCGGAAAACTGGAGAGTATGGTCCAATGCCATGGAAAATCAAAATTCCTAAGGAAGTAAGGATGTTCGCATGGATGGCTTTTAAAGGGAAAAATTTAACAGTAGATAATTTAAGAAGATCATGTTCTCATCCATCTTAGTGTGTTCTCTGTCAGGAGGAAAAGGAGTCTGCATTTCATCTTTTTTTTTTCTTTTTTTTATCATGTTGGTATGCTAAATAGTTGTCGGAATATTTCAAAGGCATGGTTAATTAATTGGAAAGGAAGAGCCTCATCTCTGGTTTCCTTTTAGTGTACTAGTTATACCACACATGTGGCTACAAATGGCTGGTAAAAAAATCGAATATGCATAATTTAAATAAAACTTAAATTTAAAATATCTAAAAATAATCAAATCATAACTAACTAAAATCTAATGCATTATATCTTATTTTAGGTTCTTATGTGTCTCTCTTTCTCCTCCCTTGAAAATTTTTAGAGTCCATATATGCTAATATACTGTTTTTAGAAGTTCTAGAGTCCCTTATATAGAAATCTAGCAAATTTTAAACCTTTTAGTAAGTGTTATTTTTTTAAATCAAAAATTAAAAATTGTGCCACTTTTATATAGTTTGAGTATCTAAGGATTTCTAGGAGAGAGCAGATCAGGAAAAAAATTGATTGGGTTGGGATATCCTATTTGCTATGGTGTGGTGAAAAATTTAGAAAGAAAGGAACTCTAGGATCTTTAAGTTTGAAGAAAAGTCTTACTAGTTATTATCCAAAGTGGTAGTTGCAATTTGGTTGAATGATTTTCAGTTGTGGACTATAAATTTCAAAAGAATATCTGAAGCTCTTAATTTTGCTCTGGTATAGTGCTCAAAAATGGATCCTTTCTTAGGTTCTCCATCTTTTTCTCACAAAAAAAAATTGATACACATTATAAGACTCAAAAATTTATCAATCCTCCTCTTCAAGAAAGACTATACCAAATAATTGAGAAAAGCCCAAGTTATAAACCAACTAACTTGGATTGATAAGATACAAAGTGTTGTGGGGCATGTTTGATAAGTCATCACAAATCTCTCCTTTTTTTTTTGATAATTAGCAAGGGCGGGAGCCAGGCCCAACACTAGAAAAAGGACAAATTTGAGTTGTTTGTATGACATAAAAGGATTTACCACCCCAGGTAATTAATTGGCACCATCAATTGTCCATATTCACTTTGATTTTCTTTTTTGTTTTTTGGCTGAGATATGATGGCTTGAGTCACCAGCAATCTGGTTGGGACCAAAAAGTTAAAAGGCATAGCTATAAATTAATTGGTTGCATGTTGTAGGATTCACACATCAATGTTGAATGGGACTCCAAGCAAAAGCCATGTAAATGAGACGGAAACGCATGAAGTTTGAAAATGGAGACGGAGAGAAGAGATCGCCAGTACATCACTATCAAAAGATCATCTTCCAATCGCTTCTACTTAGCCCGTTTTGATGGAAAAAGGCAAGTCAGGCCAACTTTGATGTTATTTATGCTCCGTTCAATCATATTAGTTGGCTTGTGAGCCATGTAGGCATACCAAGTTTCAAGCCAGGCCTGAGCTCTATTCATTCTGGCAAAAGTTAGCTAAAAAACTGTAACTTGATGGACTTGACTTGAATCTAACCTGAGCTATTCATGCACTGGCTCCATTCCAGAGTTACAACCTTAATTATAGATTGATTTCTGACCTTCCCGTCTAAATTACACCATTTCTGCAAAGCCATTAGATAACAAGAAGAGAGATATATACTAGTTCTACATGCACCTTTAGGCACATTTGCATGGGCTACACATGCCTTACATTCTTGGTGGAGAAGGATGTGATTTAGTTTTTGGGGTAAAGAGAAAAATGTGATTTATATTATATGTAATGGCTTTTGCCTACATTATTTTATTCATGGAAACCAATATGAGGATCACGGATATTTAAGAATCCTACTAAAACAGCCGGCTGAATTCTCGACCGAGACAGCAACAGATTTGTCTACCATAAAAAAACAAAAAAATGAACGAATGAGAGGACCCAAAAGATGTCATATATATGCACTGTAAATCTTCATCTGACCATTTCAATACTAAGCAAGTTCAGAACAACTCATGTTTGTCTCTTGCACCAAACTCTTAATTATATCACGTGTTGAAAGGTCAGTCCTTGCTATAATGCCATCCAAGCATATAAATGCTAAAATTAAACAGTTTCCTTGTAGTGACAGATATAGTATCAAAAGCATAGGTATAATATCAAAAACCTATATTGTAATTCGTAGCCCAACTTGGTTGCAGTCAATGATTACATGTACAATGCCAGACTAATGTTTTGATCTTTTCTGCAAGGCATCGGGTCTTCTCTTTCTTTGTTTGCAAGCAACGAACAAATCAGATCATAGTAGTTTGTATTTCCAATGCCTATCTTAAGCAAAACAAAGGACATCATTAGGTGAGTTTATATTCAAGTGAGTCCCCACACTAACAAACTAGGCCTATTCAATTAAAACCCTAATTATGATGTTGCTTGCAAGTTTTAGCATTACAAGTCATTCTAGAGAATGGATGGATGTTAAAGAGTTCATTATATGTGTGACCTTCAGTTTCAACGTTGCCTTCAAAGATTATTTTGTCAAGAATCGCCTTGCAACAAATAATGTCTTGATTTTTTTTTTTTTTTGGTAAGCTACCTACCTTGGACTATTGCAAGGACATGGTGTTACAATTTCAAGCACTATGTGCAGCCCAAATAGCTTAATTTGCAAGCCCTCCACAGCGTCCCTTCTATGTGCATTATGTGAAAACACCTCGATATATGCAACTTCCATAGTTTATGACTTTTAGACCTCAAAAGGGTTTGAATCCATTAATTTCTCAAAATAGAGAGTATTACTTCGCTAAGCCCCAGTTGCTTGCTCTGTTGTGCTGCTACTTGAGTATGTAATTAACTTCTCTCTAATTCTTTTTTCAGAAGTTCCTTGAGGCAAAGATGTTACTCACATCTAATGATTTCAAACTCATACAATGCCTAGGTATGATAAGCACCAAACGATGAGAGTACTAATTTCAAAACATATTTTGAATATAGAACAACTGTTAACATAATTTTCCTTCAAAGATGAGCTCTTTTTTTTTCCATCTGTTGGTCGTTTGTGTTTCAATGATTGGCCAATTGCATGCTCGGGAACTTGAATGAAGCTTTCACTATATTTAAAAAGCTCAAACATGGTATGGACCTATGTATAAAATCAAACATTAATATTTATATAATCCCAGAATTCGAACTGAGATATTTAGTATCTGTATGTAATTCCAATCCATAAAAAGAATGGAGAGAGAAAATCTTCTTTCAGAGAAGAAGGAAAAAAATAAGGAGTAAACTTGTTACTATCTTCCTTTGTTCTGCAAACCTGCCATGTCAATTCACTTTAGGTGGATGTGTTGGTTTCAAAGAGCCCTAGTTGACTCTACTTCTTCCTTATCTTTGAAAACCAGCTCTTCTTTCGAACTAGCTTTCCTTATCTTTGGAAATTATGTGATCCCGTGCGGTATTGCCATGGTTAGCATGCTTACTATTCTAATAATTTGTATCTTTTACTATTCTGCAACGTCCATCCCTCTCAGCAACAGTTACCTCTATTTAAAAACGTACCATATAGAAAAGACAAGGCAATTCATTTATAACTATTCAATGCCAACTCGTACCAGCAATAATAAACAGCAACTTTTAGAGAAGTACGAAAGTGAAAAGGCAACAATGATACAAATGATTCCCAGCTAACTCCAAAAGCAGAGAAATAAAGATTTAGTAAATAAAAAGCCAATATTTTTCTTTTGGTAGATGAAAGCGAACTACATTGCCCACTACCAAGCAACTTGTCGAAGATGCTTAAATATCCTAAGTTTGTTTGTCAAAAATTATTTTAATTTTTTTGCCATCCACATCAATAATAATATAAATGTAAGAGAACCTATTGACTCAAGAAGAGTGATTACTTCCAAACTTTCTCCCAATATATTATGTTCTAATAGGATAAGTATTTTGACAACTCGGAGCCTGACCTTCACCACTTTGTACTCCAATATTTCAACGCCGTAGGGGTTGGGGCATTGGAATTTAGTGACCATCCTGATCCCGGGGTCCAGACTCTTCTCATGGGCCACGAGGAGCAGCAAAGAAAGTCTTTCGCCAATGCGCAAGGAGGAAGCATGTGGATATGGGCCTCTCGGACAAAATTATTAAAGCTTTTTTCGTGGCATTTGGCAACTTCAAAAGTTCATAGATTCCTTTTGCCAGTCAGAAATGATGGCCTGCTTACGTTGGTCTTTTCAGGGGTATGGAGCTATCATTGCCCTTTTCTGCCTCAATAATTGTTTCCATCTTTTCCTTTAATCACAATATTTTATTCTAGTTTCCCTCATATTTTATTCTGAGAAAAACTTTCTCTAATATTTTAAAATGCAACTTTTTTGTTAAATACAAGCATGGAAAAGCACTGAAAGATACTGCTTAATTTTTTTTTCCTTGCACGTGGTTATCCTTTGATTTTTGACTTCAAAGTTGGGATTCTTCACACCTGTTGCAAGAAGCCACCAAAGTTGAAGAGGATCCAGCTTTATCCAATGTTAGCCCTTTTTTCTTCTTTCACAATGAATTTGACTAAAGATATGTTTGAATAGCTATAAAATCATGATGTATTTGGATATGCTAGAAAATTATGATATTTTAGATTTTTAAAATTATTAATCTTGTTTTTTTGTTAATGTGGATAGTTGGATTGTGCACTGAAATTTCAAAATGATTGTGAAATGAAAAAATAAAAAATTCTATTTTAAGTAAAACTTTTCAAGTTCATATTTTTCTCTCCTAATTATCTTCAGTTATTTTCACTTTAAAATATCTCTGGAAGATCCTAAATTTTAAAATTCAAAAAATTTAAATTCATGAAAATATTGAGTTTTTATGCTAGGGCCTCCAGATGTAGCTTAAGTATGGATATCTTTATGTATGTGCATATGAGATATGATTATGCTATAATTACCGTACATGGATGCAAATACATATGTTATCATAGAGTAAAGTTATTTTTTTAATCTAAAAGATGACTTATAGAGATTATTTGGCTAATATAGCAATAGATTCAGAGGAGATTCGAGTTTGGACCAATGATTATTCTCCTGTGGACCGTACCTATGACATGGCTGATGCCTATGACATTGCTTATACTTAAATGAAATCACTATCCTTTTCTAAAATAAAAAAAATCTGAAAAATGCATTTTGGTTTTACTTCTGGCCATATGATTGTTTAGTTTAGACTCTAAAACAACCTTGCACCAGTCAAGAATTTGAGAAGAATCTCAAAAGAAATCATTATTGCTTCAATGATCAAAAAAGTACATTAGAGGAATATTTATAAGTTCTAGAGCTCTTATAATAAAGAAAACTCATAGGGTCCTCCAAAATCTAATTAAAACTTAAAATCTAAAGCCCTAAAACTTCCTCACAAAATTATCTCGACAAGATTGGTTTCTAGAAGCAAGTTTCATTCCCACAATAAAAAGACAATCATGGAAGGCTTCAGGTAATAATTAGTTTACCATTTAATGAATTTTGATGGTTGCATCTTCACTCTCTCAACTTGGAGGCTACTTCAAAAAAATTAAATGCTGTGATGGGGCTCCGACTAATAATCTTGGATAGTCTTGATTTTTGAGTCCTGGCCAGGGTCCACTGGTGTTCTTCTAGATGAATTTCTTCAATTGGTGATCTAGGTTTGTCGAATTCTTCTAATGTTTAGTTGGAAACTATCGGATGCATAGTTCCATAGTATGATAGTTGAATGTCATCATGGAATCATCTTGGGCATGCCTAGGTCTATAATGACCCCTTGAGATTAGGAGTTGTCTCCTTGGTTGCTTGGTGCCCCTTTGATTCGAGTGTTCTAAACCTTGCTAGAAAGCATTATTGGTGTTGGAGGCCAGTGGAGGACTTTGCTTAGGGAATGGGCCTTATATGGCTAGCAAGTGTTGCATTTGCTTTGCATCAATACCGCCCAACTTGACAAACTTCGACTTGTGATGAAGCTTGGTTTTCTTTGTTGAACCTGGTGGCTCTTTCAGTGCAGGGTAATTAACATTTTCTTCCCATTTAACTCAAAAGTGCACATGTTGGCATCCCATTTGAAGGACAAAAGCCACCTTTGGTTCACAGAAAGGGCTGAATCATTTAACTAGTTAAACCTTTAGGACTTGGGGTGCTTCTCAGTCTTCAGACGTAGCTTCATCACAAGGTCCATGGAAGCATCATTTATATTGATAATATTGTCGATTATAAGAGACTCTTTGTCCATAGCACTCTACATTGTTAAAAGATACTTTCATGCTGCCAATCTTCGACTCTGTCAGCTATGAGGAATTAGTGCAAGACCAAGGATGGATATTCTTCTCCTTCAAACATGTTTGGATCCAACACATCTCCTTTGTCTTCATCAGCATCTTGGGAGTCTTTTCTTTGGTAGGGACCTCATAAATAGGCTCTTCTTATTAGTAGTAATTGAAACCACAAGTGGGCCACTGGCTAGCAAGGTGAACTATATATTATTCTGGACCTGATCAAGTACTACTTGATCCATGTTGGATTTGTAGAGAGAAACTCGAGGTTGCTTAGGTTCTTTTACTGCTTATGGAGTAGGTTGGTTTGGCTTGGATGTGTAGCGAGGAGTTTCTTCATGCTGGCAAGTAAATCCCTAGGCTCAAGTGGCTAGCTTTCTTAGTTGAAAGGTAACCACCACCTCCAACTAGAAGGCTTGTCGAAAGGCTTCATACAGATCATGAGGTCCGTTAGCTGTATGGGAGCTATATGTGAGCTATATTCTTAATTGTATATGAGCTGTATTCCTAGCTATATATGAGCTATATACATGACCACCTTCAACTATAAAAGATAGGCTATAGCACTATTTGATGTGTGGAATGAAGAGCAAATACTTCTCTCTTATATTCTTTCCTCCCTCTCTACATCTCTCTCTCTTCTCCCTTTTCACTTTACATGGTATCAAAGCATAAATGTTATCATTGTGATGATCCTATCGCCAAGCGACTTCGTATATCCCAAAATTCAATATGTCGAAATATACGAAGTCGTTTGGCGATAGAATCATAACAACGATAACCTTTATGTTCGATATCATAACCAAGAAAACAACAAAAACGTGAGCGTGGTTCAAGTTTAGTACGCTCATGTGAAGGAAGCAGAACAAAACAGGCACAACCAAAAACTTTTAGGAAAGAGTAATTAGAGACCTTCTTATAAAGAAGCTCATATAGTGATTTATTTGAGATTGTGGAAGAAGGTACCCGATTGATGGTATAGACTGCTGTAAGAACAGCTTTTTCCTAGAAAGACTCAGGTAAGTACCCAAGATAGACACCCTTCTAGCATATTTAACCTCTACACCCTTCTTTCTAAACAAATGTTAGCTTTAAGTTAGACATTTAATAAGTTCCATCACTACACTTCATCAAAGGCTACAAATAATCTAGAATCAGGTATTAATGCTATCCAGTTATAGTGCACCCCCAAGGACATGTTATTGACCGTTATAACTGTTATAATGCTTGTTTTTGCCCTAAAAATATGATTTCAATTACTTTTTGGTAAAATATGATTTTAATTTTTTAATATTATAAAGTTACTACTATAATGGTTGTTAAATGGTGTTACAGTGAAAACTCAAAAGAAAATAATGGCATCATTTATCCAACTATTATTCACTGGACAAAACATTATTCTCTTTTTAGAATATTTTTTTTTTCAAACCATACAATTTCTTTTGCAAAAAAAAATAGTGTAAAAAAATATATTTTAAAAAGAAATAAAAAAATAACTAATATTTTGTTATAGTTATTTGCATTATAACGGATCACAATTAATATATAAAATTAGAGGGCTTGATTAGAGCTATCATAAAGGTGAGAGTGGGTCGGATTTTGTCCGTATTCCCGATGTAAATCTTTGAGTCCAAATGGATTTGGATACGGATCTAAATATTTAGAGAGAAAAAAACTCAGATACATTCCGGATATAAAATTTTTTGATTTTTTGGAGTTCGGATTCGGTTATCTATACATATATAATAACGTATACAGGACTCCTGCCTCATGAGTCCTAGTGAACTCGATCCGCATGCTTTCCCAGCAGCTTTCCTGACCGGTGAGAAACATCGGTACTAAGTAGCAGAATCCTGTATTTGGTCTCCTTTTTCTCTTTGTGAGTCCATTTTGATGATTTATAGGGTGGGATTTGGGCAGTTTGTGGGGTTTTAATCCACGAGGTAGCATGGATTTATTGGGGTACCAGGTAGCGGAATCTTGCATTTGGTCTCCTTTTTCTATTTGTGCGTTGGTTTTGATGATTTATGGGGTGGGATTTGGGCGATTTGTAGGGTTTTAATCTGCGAGAAAGCATGGATTTACTGGTTTGGAGGGGTTTTTAGCAGGGGTTTCCAAGAGAAAAACTACGAATAATTCAAGATCTTTTTAACAATTTAAAAAATATTGTACTAATGCTTTCAAGCAAGAACAGGCGTTTAGAAAGATGGTTGCTTTGCTATCTAATCTCATCTCTTGATTTTCTTAATTCTCTCTTTCCCTCAATTATATCTAAAAAAACATGAAACAATGATTATATCAAAATAAACAGCTCTTTTTTTTATGAGAAGAGGAAGGAAGAGGAGAGCTTCCCCCCAGAATTATTACTATAACTAAAATTTAGAAGTTTTAGAGATACAGATTACAAGCTTAGGGATAGTTTCAGACGTTACAAAGTCAAGGAAACATTCAGAAATTCCCAACACCCGAACAGGAACAATTCAGGTACACATGTCTGTTGCTAATTCCATGCATCCTGATGAGGCAACTTCACAGTTCTTCCCTTGGCTTCTATCCAATTTTCTCTAAAATCATGATTACTTTTGGATTTTGGTTTCTCTCATCTGTGTTGTTAATTGACTAGAGGATTGGTAGTTCTGTGATTTGCAGCCACCACTCTGCTTTCTTCGCCAGTGGCTTGACAATCTTGTAAATCCTTTCATCCTTCTGTACATACTTTCTCTTCTTAATAAATTTAGGTGGCTTCTGCCTCCCCTTTCAATTTTCATCAGAAAAAAAAAAAAACAGAAACAGTAAGATCCTCCATTTTAGCATGAGTGCATGGAGGAGTTTAGCAACAGTCTTGTGGCTTCATTTAGTTGATCATATTAAATGACCCACGCTTTTGTTCGGTGAGTTCCTGTGAGGACCCGTGCGGGCATATGTTTAGTCCCACATCGGTTATTCGCTGGATAGATCTTGGGTACTTATACAGGATCAAGGAACCCAAACAATACCTCTCGACTAGCCATTTTGGGTGAGGTCCTAGGTTGTTACAAATGGTATCAGAGCAGACCTGGCCCATAACTTATGTGGACTAGGAGACACTGCAGCACGGATCCATTAGGGTTGACCACGGACCGATCGTGGTGTTTGTGATTAGATTTGAATGGATTTGAACCCTTAGCCTGACGAGGACGTCAGGGCTTGAACGGGGGGAGTATGTGAGGATCCGTGCGGGCATGTGTTTAGTCCCACATCGGTTATTCGCTGGGTAGATCTTGGATACTTATACAGGATCAAGGAACCCAAACAATACCTTTCGACTAGCCATTTTGGGTGAGGTCCTGGGTTGTTACAGTTCCTATCAACAATTCGTCATGAGTCTATCTTCATTGGCCTCATATTAGGTTCATGAATTCTTCTTATTGTTGTTTGTTATTTTCTTCCGGATTTTCTAAGAATAAGTTCATGTCTAAAGTTAAAGCATGAAGTCACAAAGCTTGGTGACTAAACATACACGTCATGGCACAACGTATATAAAGCTGAAATTATAACACTTCTAAGTTGAGTATGAGAGCATTTGCATTCACATGAATTTTGATGGAATGAAAATCCAACTGTTTAACTGTGACGGTACTATTGCCCTTGGTTTTTTTTTGAAGTACATGTAGTGCTTTGCATGAAAATGCATCTCTTTTCTAACGTCTTTTGTAGATTAATGTAATGATGCTTTGCGCATGTATATTCTTTTCTAATGTCTTATGTAATGTTTTGGAGCTTTTTTTTTCATATTTATAGTGTCCTATTTTAATCAAGGCGATGCTTTCCTATATATGTGCAGTGCATGATCTATTAGTGTAGATTCTTGCATCGTTATAGTTTAATGTTTATTTCTAAATATATTTTTGCATCGTTATTTCTTGTAATTTAAATGCAGTTGTGATCCAAGAGGATCCCCATACTTGATGTGGACCACTATGGCCACTACAAATAGGGCTAGACAAGGTCCAGGAGTAAGATCCATCATATCGGAAAGCTGAGTACAAGCCAAACTTCCGAAGACCATAACTTAATCAAACAACGTCCTATTGAGATCATTCTTTTTTAAATTAGGTAACTTTTCAAGATCTATGACATAACGTCGCATCTTTTAGAAGGTGGCGCCTCTAACGATCAAATCCAAATTCTATTTTCCGAAGCCTGAAATCGGTCGATCAAGCCAACAATTTTTTTTAGGTAAGATTTTGACCGAGCGTATCTTCCAATTCTAGAAAAATCAACCAGACCGATAGCAAGTTATTTAATGTAGAAGTTGAAATCTATATTCTCAAGAATTTTAGTCTTTTCGAGTTTATTTTTATTGGTCCTATCTATTTAAAAAAAGAGAGTTCTATTTGAACTAAGAAGAGGAATGTAATCCGAATTATGCAAAGGCAGGTCTCATCATTGTAAATAGAGGTTGTGTATCTCAGTTTTAAATCATCAATAAAAAAAATAGGAGAACTTAAACCCTACTTTTACAATTCTTCCAAAATTTCTTTTGAGAGACTTAAGTTGAAATGGTTGAGAAAATTCTTTCTTCTCCCCGATCAGATCAAGTCGTTATACATCTTGTCTTCTTGTGGGGCTATTAAAGATGCAAATAGTAAATTAATTGAGCCTACAAACCAAACTGAGGGGAAAAGTAAAAGTAAAAGGAAAAGGCTAACTTTTAAAATTTGGATTGATTTTACAAAGTATGAAGTAGAAAAGAAAGTAAATGAAAAAATTATTAAAATAGAAGTAAGATGCAATCATTGCAAAAGAATATTGAGTCGAGCTGGTAGATTAGGGATAACACATTTGAAAATTTTTCTTTCTAATTGTCATCGATTTTGGAAGAATATTGATGTTAAAGGCCAACAAATGTTACAAACATCATTGAATAGAGAGGATGGTACCTGAAAGAAGCTTATAGAGAAGTTTGTTATGCATCAATACCCATTTTCTATGGTTAAGCATGAAGGATTTGTTGACATGATTAAGTCTTTGAGACCATCTTTTGAGTTAAAGAGTAGCATACACTACAAGAATAAGTGTGAATAGCGATGGAAATTTGCCGACGCTAGATAAAAGCGTCGTTAAAAAATAAGGCGTACAAAATTTTACTGATGCTAGAAAGAAGCGTCGTCTTGGTACTAGTTTTCGACCACGCTTCTTAGCGTCAGCAAGTTAAAACTCTTTTTCCGACATTTTTTTTTAAGCATCATAAAGTTATGAAGCTTAAAAGCATCGTCAGAAGCCAAAAATAGGATGGTGCTGTTAGATGTATGCCCTAGAAGCCAATCTGGCAGACACATTATTTATTCTGGGACATAAATTTGTACTTGACTTTATTATTATCGAATAATAAATGGGCATCTTTTCATTCATATTGTTTATGTGTCTATGAATCGTTCAAGAAATTAATAAGATGATGGTACATATTCTCAAGAGTTGAGAATTTGAGCCATGTATCATTGGTGATTAATTTCTAAATGCTCATGATCAATGGATCATCACGAGGACGGTGATCGATCCGATCAGTGCACAAATCGCTTTCCTTATGGATGGACGAGACTCGAGTCCACAGTGTAGGGACACTGAAGTGATAGTGCAGGTGCTTGTTAGAGAACAAGGGTACTGAGCGTGACCAAGACAAGAAGTCACTTGGATGTCTATCCACTCGTCAGTGACTTGCTTGATGTTGCAGTAGTATGACTGGTCCTTTGACCTGCGGTGCTTCGGCTACTCACAGTGAGGTTATTGTAGTTTGACTACACGTATACATGGTCTCTAGCCATATGGGTCCTTGTAGTGTAGATTGGCTGCAGTAAGTTCACTGTAGGAGTAGGGTATGCACTTACATGGAATCTATCGACCTTGATAGAAGAGGAGTGATCCTATGTAATTTATTAGACTGAGTTCTAAGACCTTGGCCAGGGCAGTAATATAAAGTGGAGAAAGAGTTTTTCACTATCGAACTCAAGTCAAATAAATCTAGACATATGACAGACGACGGGGTTTGACGAGTTATCCATGACCTCCGGTCTGTAGGGATCCACGATAGAAGGACTGTATCATACGATAACTGCACCTAGAGGTTCATCATTCTATTCTGCTGGGTGGCCACTACATACTGCTAGGTGTCACTGGTGGATGGTGAGACTCACAGGGATCATCTTGATGGTCGATAAACCCTGATGAGTTGAGTTGAAATTGTTTCAACCCATTGAAAGGAGTTTTCAATGATATTATGATAGAGATCGCAATATATCTCACTACTAGTCAGAATAGAATCTATGGGGTCACACACATTAGAGGTATTGACCGATCCGATGGTTGAATGTGATTAGGAATCACAAATAATCAATTAGATTGATAAATGGATAACCCGCTAAGAGTTAGTGGTTGGAAGAAGGAACAATTGCAATCGAATTGCAATTTAATTTAATTAATTAAATTTAATTAATTGGACCTGATCATGAGTCCTACTTGGAGTAGGATCCTTGGAGTCCTAATTGGATTAGGATTTCAAATTAAATTAGAATCCTATTTGGAATAGGATTTCTAAAGTCCTAATTATCTTAGGGCTGAAATTTAATAAGTCCTAATTAGATTAGGATTATTTTAAGTCCTAATTAATTTTAAATTTAATTTAATTAATTTCATGACTCCTAATTAGATTAGGATTGAAGAGTTCAATAGAGTCATGGCTCAATTAAATTCTAATTGGATTAGGAATTGGTGGAAATTGAAATGGGTTCATAAAAATCCTATTTTGACTAGGATTGGACTCATAAAATGAACCCAAACCATCTTGCCACTTAATTTGATTAAATGGCTAATAAAATGGGATATGAGGGAGGGGCCCACGCCCCTCCCCTTGGGAAGTGCGTGGAAGAAAAAGGAGGGGCGTAAGCCCCTCCTTGCTGCCGAATTGGGGAGATAAGGGTGAGCTCCTAAAAATAAGGAGCTCATCCTTATCTCATGGAGAAATAAAAGGAGGAGGGGTTCAGCCCCTCCTCTAATCCTTCTTTTGGTGTTCACGGCAGCAAAAAGGACCCCCTTCCTCCTCCTTTCATCCGCAAGCAAGAGAAGAGGAAGAAGAATCCTTGGTGGCTCTCCTCCTTCTTCATTCTTGGTGCCAACAAAAGAAAAGGGAAAAGGCTGAAAGTGTTTTGTTCTTGTTCCCTTTGATCCGTCTTTCTTCCTCCTCCTCCCTAAGCATTCAAGAGTTGATTGAAAGGGAGGACTTCAGCCATCAAAAGCCATCTCTGCAAGGGAGCTAGCACCCCGGGGAGATACGTAGGCTTCGATCGAATCGTTACCTCGTGTGGATACCCGTAGAGGCCGGACGCGTGTGCGGCTTCCATCGAACCTTCTACAAATCCACGTAAATCAGATTTGCGGAGACCATCTACCCGCACAAGATAAAGATCTGATCTTCTTAATGATTTTAAAATACTTTAAAATAATTTAATTCTAATCTATCTACAAACGAATGGTTTAAAATACGTTCATGCGATGAACGGATCCCGCATATGTTTTTCCGCTGCAATCTGAAAATTATTTCGAAATTTTTATGGCATATGAGGGATGCTAACAGTGGTATCAGAGCCATGGTTATGTAGATTAAGATTAGAATTAAATTTTTCAAGACATTTTAGATCTGAAATTTAAGGGATTATGCTTGCTGAAATTTATGTATGCAGAATTTTCAGTTTGCTGATTTTTTTGCATACTAATTTTTAGATGCTTAGATTAATGATTCTAAAGCTTTGATAATATGATTACAAATATTTAGAATCAAATCATGCATGATCAGCAAGTCATGAGATGATATAATCAGTTAAATATCAGATCTGAAAATAATTTTTATGCATGTGATGCGTATGGTGATGATCATGGATGGACCCTTTGAATGTGCTGAAATGTTCTGCAATGTTCTGTGATGTTCTGTGATGCATGTAATTTTAATTTTCAGATGCCTGCGTGCATCTTAAATTCATGTATTAGAGACCTGCGTGTCTCAATGAAAAGGGTTGTAATTTTATTTTTATTTTTATTTAATTTTTAAAGCAATCTGGGATGTAATCTGTGATGTGTGTTGCACGTCGATGGTTGATCGATATATACATCAACAAGCTCAACATGCGCGGATCAAGATCAAGGGTTGATTGAAGATGGATCAAGGAGTTGATCACAATTGGACCTAGAGGATCAAGATCGAGTCAAGAGTTGAAGACGATCAAACCAATTGACGTGCATGTGCTTGTAAAATGACCCCATCTTGGATCCATGATCATCACCATTTAATTTTATTTTTGATAAATGCCTGGATGTTTAATGCTTATGATTATGCGGGTAGACTTATATTTGCATGAGATGTGAATACGCGATCGAGTGAGACCTAAATCGAAACCTCCCTAATCAGTCGAGGGTGAACCAACATGAGTTAGTCATATTAGATTAATTGATCTAATTGGTGTCTAGGCAAGCCTATAAGGTGGTTACTTAATTAGGACCTTACTCTCTAAGTAAGGGGAGCCTCCCACCTGCTTACCTGGCCAATTGTTCGATTACCTCTTATGAAGAACTCAAGTTGCAAACACTAAGACTTAATTATGCAATATTAAGTCCATAGGTCATCCACCGTAGTAGAGCTGCTAAGGTCTTTTCGGTGTTGATTTGTCTCGGCTGGACACAGTGGGCAAGTTGCAACGGAGGACTGGACCTCTCTATTAGACATGAGATGTTGTGGGATAAAGGTGGGGTTGGGCACCAATAACTGTTAGGTGAGGACCCAATGACGACTTTATTTCCGCGGTTATACGGTGGGTCTGACTTAACTAAGTAATGGGATCAATAACTGTTAGGTGAGGTCTTCATCACTTAGAGACCAAGTACCACTGCAATATGCTTGAGAAGCATTGTACAAGAGTTGTACACTCATCCATTTATATGTCACCAATAACTGTTAGGTGAGGCGGCATGTAAATCGGTGAGACCGCAGTACCCACTAAAATCCGAGTTGCGTAGGGTTTTCGTTTCTCCATCAGGGGAGTATGAGGGATTCGAGAAAATAGTGGGAGCATATTTGTTTTAAAAGTTCCTAGAACAAATTAAGTTCAAGTACAAAGTCTAACTAGAATCTTTACTCTCTACAGATCACAATGTCAGCTTCAAACCCTTTGACCCGAATCCTTGAGACCAACAGACTGACCGGAACCAACTATAAAGACTGGCTTAGGAACCTGAAAATTGTTCTGAATTGTGAGAAAATAGGGTATGTGCTCGAGAATGATATCCCTAGGCTACCAGCATGTCCTACTGATGATCAGCGTGAGACGCATCAGAAGTGGACTGATGACGACATTAGGGTCAAGTGCTACATCATGGCAGCCATGACTAACGAACTTCAATGCCAGCATGAGAACATAAAGACTGCTAGGGAAATACTGGCTCATCTGCAAGAGTTGTATGGTGAGCAGAGCCGCACTGCATGCTTTGAAGTGTCCAAGAGGCTCTTCAAGGCAAAGATGCGTGAGGGGCAGTCTGTCCACGATCACTGTTTGACTATGATCAAGGACCTCGAGGAACTTGAGAAGCTCGGTATGTCCATGCATAAGGAACTGCAGATAGATCTGATCCTGCAATCCCTTCCTGATTCATTTGGTCAGTTTATAGTAAACTACCATATGAATAAAATTGAATGCACAAAGACCGAATTGTTGAATATGTTGGTAACTGCTGAAGGGGCCTTGAAAGGTTCAAGGGGCTCTGTTCTGGCTGCTGAGCTGACTTCTGGTTCCAAGAGAAAGTCTACTTGGAAGAAAAAGAAGCCTGCAAAGAAGCACAAGAAAGACAAAAAGCCTAAGAAGGAAGTTCATAAGAAAAGGGCTGATGACAAAGGAAAATGTTTCCACTGCAACGTCAACGGCCACTGGAAAAGGAACTGCCCTTCATACCTCGAGAGCCTAAAGAACAAAAAGGACACACCTTCTGAAGGTATGCTAGACTTGCTCGTGATTGAAACTAACCTTACGGTTTCTTCTACTTCTAGTTGGGTTATAGATTCTGGTTCTAGTGCTCATTTGTGCACTACTATGCAGGGTCTAAAGGAAAGTAGGAGGCTGGCGGAAGGTGCAGTGACCCTTCGGGTTGGCAACGGAGCAAGAGTTGCTGCTGTGGCTGTAGGCACCTACCCTCTGCGATTACCGTCTGGATTTAGTTTATTGCTCAAAGACTGTTATTATGTCCCTGCTGCTAGCAGGAATTTGATTTCTGTTTCATGTTTAGCACAGGATGGTCATGTTTTGTCATTTGACAAAGACTCCTGTTCTATTTATTTCAGAAATAAATTAGTTGCACGTGGTTTCATGATTGACAGTCTTTATCACTTGTATATTGATGTGTCTGTGAATGTGTCTGAGCAAGTAGTGGATGCCATAGGATCTAAAAGATCGAGAGATGAGATAAACCAGAAGTATTTGTGGCACCTCAGGCTTGGCCATATTGGAGAGGATAGAATGAACAAAATGGAGAAAGATGGGCTTCTCGGCCCATTGACTTCTGAGTCATATCCAGTTTGTGAGTCCTGTCTTCAAGAAAAAATGGCTAGATTACCTTTTGTAGGACATGGGGAGAGGACCACTGAAATACTTACCCTGGTTCATACTGATGTATGTGGCCCATTTGATGTGCTAGCCAGGGGTCGTTATTCATACTTCATTACCTTTACCGATGACTATTCATGATATGGGTATGTGTATCTTATGAGATACAAATCTGAGTCTTTTGAAAAGTTCAAAGAGTTCAGAAATGAAGTAGAAAAACAGACTGGAAAAACCCTTAAGGTTCTTCGATCAGATCGAGGAGGAGAATACCTTAGTGGGGAATTCCGGGATTATCTCAAGGAAAATGGCATAGTCTCACAATGGACACCTCCGGGTACACCTCAACTCAACGGGGTGTCAGAAAGGAGGAATCAGACTCTATTGGATATGGTCCGATCCATGATGAGCTTCACTGATCTACCTATGTTTCTTTGGGGAGATGCCTTATTATCCGCAATTTATTTATTGAATAGAGTTCCCTCTAAATCCGTTCCTACCACACCGTATGAGATATGGCATGGTAAGAAGCTGAGTCTTGGTCATCTCAAGATTTGGGGATGTCCGGCCCACGTCAAGCGACTACAAGCAGACAAGTTAGAGCCTAGGACCATAAGTGCTCGTTTCATTGGATATCCTAAAGAGTCATTAGGATACAATTTTTACATCTCAGAGGATCACAATGTGTTTGTGAGCCGACATGCCGTCTTTCTGGAAAAACAGTTTATCCTTGATAGAGGCAGTGGGAGAAAAATTGAGCTTGAAGAGAGAGTCTCTGAAAAGCAACGAGTCATGGATCCTATAGAACCTATTCATACAGAGCCAGTACACGTAGTACCTCCTCCACCTCGTAGATCTAGTAGGATCTCCCATCCTCCCGATAGATACTTAGGTATACTAGTAGAGGACACCGAGGAAATGTTCCTCATGGGAGATAGGGAACATGTACAGGATCCCAATACCTACGACGAGGCGATATCTGATATCGGTTCCGAGAAATGGCTGGAAGCCATGAAGTCAGAGATAGACTCCATGTATTCCAACCAAGTCTGGACCTTAGTAGATCCACCAGAAGGTATAGTACCTATTGGATGTAAATGGATCTATAAAAGGAAGATAGGTTCGGATGGAAAGGTAGAGACCTATAAGGCAAGGCTAGTAGCGAAAGGGTATAGTCAGCGCGAAGGCATTGACTATCAGGAGACCTTTTCACCTGTAGCCATGTTGAAATCCATTCGAACATTGCTTGCCATTGCAGCATTTCATGATTATGAAATATGGCAGATGGATGTGAAAACTGCTTTCCTGAATGGATATCTTGATGAAGATATCTATATGGAGCAGCCTTTGGGTTTCACTTCCAGTGATGGTGATCACAAGGTCTGCAAGCTGCAAAGGTCCATCTATGGACTAAAGCAAGCATCTCGGAGTTGGAACACTCGTTTTAATGATGCGATCAAATCGTTTGAGTTCATCAAGAATGAAGAGGAACCGTGTGTTTACAAGAAGGTTAGTGGGAGTGCTGTCGTGTTCCTCGTACTGTACGTGGATGACATCCTCCTGATAGGAAATGATATTCCTATGCTAACCTCGGTCAAGGTCTGGTTATCAAAAGAGTTCTCCATGAAAGACCTTGGGGAAGCATCCTACATTTTGGGGATTAAGGTCTATAGAGATAGATCTAAGAGGTTGCTTGGTCTGTCACAGAAGATGTACATAGAGGAGGTACTGAAGAGGTTCAGTATGGAAAACTCCAAGAGGGGTCTATTACCCCTTAGGCATGGGATTCATCTCTCCAAAAAGATGTGCCCCAACACATCTGAAGAGATTCAACGCATGAGCAGGATTCCTTATGCTTCTGCAATAGGAAGCCTCATGTATGCCATGCTGTGTACACGACCTGATATAGCCCTTGCTGTGAGTGTTACTAGCAGATATCAGTCGAATCCAGGCGAAGAGCACTGGACAGCTGTGAAGAACATTCTTAAGTACTTAAGAAGAACTAAAGATTTGTTCTTGGTCTTTGGAGGAGCATCGGAGTTAAAGGTAGAAGGATACACAGATTCAGACTTTATGACTGATATTGATGATAGAAAGTCTACATCTGGATATATGTTCTTGTGCAATGGTGGTACGGTAAATTGAAAGAGTTCCAAACAACCGATCATTGCTGATTCTACCATGGAAGCTGAGTATATCGCCGCCTCTGAAGCTGCAAAGGAAGCCTTCTGGTTTAACAAATTCATTGCAGAGCTAGATGTAATGCCATCAGATGCCATCACACTCTACTGCGATAATAATGGCGCCATAGCTCTCGCTAAGGAGCCAAGGTCTCATCAGAAGTCCAAGCACATAGAGCGGCGTTTCCACCTCATACGCGAATACCTCGAGAAGAAATATGTCGAGGTACAGAGAGTAGACTCCGCGGACAACGTGGCAGACCCGCTCACTAAACAGCTAAGTCAGCAGAAGACTGAAGCCCACTTTGAGAAGATGGGACTTAGATATATGGCTAATTGGCTTTAGTGCAAGTGGGAGATTGTTAGATGTATGCCCTAGAAGCCAATCTGGCAGACACATTATTTATTCTGGGACATAAATTTGTACTTGACTTTATTATTATCGAATAATAAATGGGCATCTTTTCATTCATATTGTTTATGTGTCTATGAATCGTCCAAGAAATTAATAAGATGATGGTACATATTCTCAAGAGTTGAGAATTTGAGCCATGTATCATTGGTGATTAATTTCTAAATGCTCATGATCAATAGATCATCACGAAGACGGTGATCGATCCGATCAGTGCACAAATCGCTTTCCTTATGGATGGACGAGACTCGAGTCCACAGTGTAGGGACACTGAAGTGATGGTGCAGGTGCTTGTTAGAGAACAAGGGTACTGAGCGTGACCAAGACAAGAAGTCACTTGGATGTCTATCCACTCGTCAGTGACTTGCTTGATGTTGCAGTAGTATGACTGGTCCTTTGACCTGCGGTGCTTCGGCTACTCACAGTGAGGTTATTGTAGTTTGACTACACGTATACATGGTCTCTAGCCATATGGGTCCTTGTAGTGTAGATTGGCTGCAGTAAGTTCACTGTAGGAGTAGGGTATGCACTTACATGGAATCTATCGACCTTGATAGAAGAGGAGTGATCCTATGTGATTTATTAGACTGAGTTCTAAGACCTTGGCCAGGGCAGTAATATAAAGTGGAGAAAGAGTTTTTCACTATCGAACTCAAGTCAAATAAATCTAGACATATGACAGACGACGGAGTTTGACGAGTTATCCATGACCTCCGGTCTGTAGGGATCCACGATAGAAGGACTGTATCATACGATAACTGCACCTAGAGGTTCATCATTCTATTCTGCTGGGTGGCCACTACATACTGCTAGGTGTCACTGGTGGATGGTGAGACTCACAGGGATCATCTTGATGGTCGATAAACCCTGATGAGTTGAGTTGAAATTGTTTCAACCCATTGAAAGGAGTTTTCAATGATATTGTGATAGAGATCGCAATATATCTCACTACCAGTCAGAATAGAACCTATGGGGTCACACACATTAGAGGTATTGACCGATCCGATGGTTGAATGTGATTAGGAATCACAAATAATCAATTAGATTGATAAATGGATAATCCGCTAAGAGTTAATGGTTGGAAGAAGAAACAATTGCAATCGAATTGCAATTTAATTTAATTAATTAAATTTAATTAATTGGACTTGATCATGAGTCCTACTTGGAGTAGGATCCTTGGAGTCCTAATTGGATTAGGATTTCACATTAAATTAGAATCCTATTTGGAATAGGATTTCTAAAGTCCTAATTGTCTTAGGGCTGAAATTTAATAAGTCCTAATTAGATTAGGATTATTTTAAGTCCTAATTAATTTTAAATTTAATTTAATTAATTTCATGACTCCTAATTAGATTAGGATTGAAGAGTTCAATAGAGTCATGGCTCAATTAAATTCTAATTGGATTAGGAATTGGAGGAAATTGAAATGGGTTCATAAAAATCCTATTTTGACTAGGATTGGACTCATAAAATGAACCCAAACCACCTTGCCACTTAATTTGATTAAATGGCTAATAAAATGGGATATGAGGGAGGGGCCCACGCCCCTCCCCTTGGGAAGTGCGTGGAAGAAAAAGGAGGGGCGTAAGCCCCTCCTTGCTGCCGAATTGGGGAGATAAGGGTGAGCTCCTAAAAATAAGGAGCTCATCCTTATCTCATGGAGAAATAAAAGGAGGAGGGGTTCAACCCCTCCTCTAATCCTTCTTTTGGTGTTCACGGCAGCAAAAAGGACCCCCTTCCTCCTCCTTTCATCCGCAAGCAAGAGAAGAGGAAGAAGAATCGTTGGTGGCTCTCCTCCTTCTTCATTCTTGGTGCCAACAAAAGAAAAGGGAAAAGGCTGAAAGTGTTTTGTTCTTGTTCCCTTTGATCCGTCTTTCTTCCTCCTCCTCCCTAAGCATTCAAGAGTTGATTGAAAGGAAGGACTTCAGCCATCAAAAGCCATCTCTGCAAGGGAGCTAGCACCCCGGGGAGATACGTAGGCTTCGATCGAATCATTACCTCGTGTGGATACCCGTAGAGGCCGGACGCGTGTGCGGCTTCCATCGAACCTTCTACAAATCCACGTAAATCAGATTTGCGGAGACCATCTACCCGCACAAGGTAAAGATCTGATCTTCTTAATGATTTTAAAATATTTTAAAATAATTTAATTCTAATCTATCTACAAACGAATGGTTTTAAAATACGTTCATGCGATGAACGGATCCCGCATAGTTTTTCCGCTGCAACATGAAAATTATTTCGAATTTTCATGGCATATGTGGGATCCTAACAGGTGCTAATAAGCGTCGTCCTGTTATTGGCTTCCAACGATGCTTTAAATAGTCGACAAGTAAAAATTGGTTTTCCACATAATCCGAAAACCCTAGCCCAACTCGGCCCGGCCCTTTCCTCTCACCCCCTACGACTGATCGAGCTGATCCTCCTACTTCTCTGTCTCCCCTAGCCTCCTCCACCTTCACCAACGTCTCCTCCTCCAACTCCACTCCGCATATTCCACTCTGCCGCATACCTCAACTTCCTCCTTGAATCCCTCTAATGGCTTGCACCTACCTCGCAGCCAGCCACCTAGCCCCGACCCATCGCCGCTTCTGAGAAGCCCCTCCCTCGTGGTGCCAGCACCGGAAGCCGTCGGTGGATTGTCAGTGATAACCTTTCTAGTATGCCCCTTCCTCCAATTACTTAAGGTTTCCTCTTACCCTATGGACTATGAGATTTATGCCACCCTTTTCTATGCAAGTTCTAAAAATTGATACAAACTTGAATTATTTTTTTTCTCTTTAATCCGTGTAAGAAGAATCTTCTATGAAATTTGCCTTTCGGCAGGACCATCACCCTTTGATCCTCTTTTCACACAGGCAAGCATATCCAAACCTGTTTACATAACAGTGTCTGCATGATAACAGCTCTAAAGCATGTATAGCATGCTAGATGAATCACAGCCTACTATATTTGTGCATGTATTTGTCTGCGCATGTGTATTTGCATGTATCAGCTATTATACACACATATACAATACATATGTGTGTGAGAGTAGAATAGACTCTCAGACTCAGCAAATACTGCTGGAATATGATGCTTCAGAGTGTAAGCTAGAGTCAAAAAGCAAAAGCAAAGCTCATTAATTAACCATAACCAAATTGATGGAATCATGTTCATGGAACTGCTAATTTAATTCATAAATTACATAGGAGTCCCTAAGTTCACATTGTTTTTAACTCATATCTAGACAGACCTGCTAGCTTTAGAAAAAAGTCACAGAACCTAAGGACTTCAGAAAATAAGTTTGTAGTATGACTATAACTCTCTATACATGACCAATCTATAGAAAACTAACAAGATCAAAATATAACCTAGTTTAGACTTGCAATCTGCAATGGACATTGGATGAATTGTATTTTATAGACTATCCCAGATTTGTCGATAATTAACTATAAGTGAAAGGCTTGAGCCTCCTCATTATAAGGCACAGATCTTTCCGCTACTCGGTCGATGTGGGACTAAAGTCTGGGACCCCCCACAACAAGTTAAAATTTCTGTTTGATTTTATTTATCATCTGTCCATTAGCCCTTTTAGGTCTTATAACACAGCTCTAAAGTGCATACCCAATGCAACTTCTTCAAAATAAGGAGTTCGAAACATATACATAAGAGAAAAGCTTCAGATTTGATGCAATGTTAGAAATGACAAAATGCATGCCCAAAATTTGTACTCTAATAGAATGTCTTCAATGAAGAAACACTTGTTTTGTACTCTAATAGAATGTGTTCAAATTTATAATATCAAATATTTAATTTTGTTTATTTTTTCAAGATAAGTTGAAGTTTAATCAGTATTATAATAGAATGGACAAAAGTTAGATAAATAAATCGAGATCCAGCAAAAAAAATTTGGATGGAGTTTAGAATTTTATTAAATTTGTTATTGAGAAAGCTAATATATATGGAAAGATTTTATGTCTATATCGAAAATTTGTTAATTGTTCTTCTTTCGTTTTAAAAATTGTTAAAGAACATTTAGTATGGAATAATTTTCTAAATGATTATACTCAGTGGGTATTTCATAGAAAGTACATATTGTTGTCTCCATATAATCAACCCTCCTATATAGAACACATCTCTAGTTTTAGATCCAGTAACATGCAAAATAATCTTATAGGAGAAGATGATATAAGGGGTTTACTCAGAGATACCCTTAGATAGGGTATTGGAAATTTATAAGATTCCACTGGAGGACAAAAAGCAACTGAAATGGTTGATGAACATGTTGAGAAACCTATGCATTTATCTAATGATGAGATAGTTCGGTATTATTACTTGGTGAAAGATTGTGATCAAGAACTATATCTAGATTGTAAGAATTTTTTGAAGATTTTTTTTCTTGTGCATTTACTCTATTTAAAATATTTAAATAAATGGTCTAACAAGTCTTTAACTATGCTGCTTCAATTATTAAAGGATGCATTTCGAAAGATGTTACTTTGTCATTATGTTCTTACGAAGCCAAAAAACTAGTAAAAGAATTGGATCTTGGATATGAGCAAATTCATAGTTGTTCAAATGACTATATTTTATACCGTGCTGAAAATGTTAACCAAGGGTCGTGCCATATGTGTGGATCTTCACGATGGAAAAAATATAAAGAAGATGAGGATGATTTGTTGAATGAAGTAGATGCTATATGGACTAAAAAAAATGGGCTAAAGTCCTACGATATTTTTCTCTCATATCTAGATTGAAAAGGATGCATGCATTATTGAAGACAGCTTTGCCGATGAGATAGCATAACGAAGGTCATATAAAGGATGGAATATTAAGACACCCAGTGGATAGTTTAGCATGAAAAATATTTGATGATAGGCATTACAATTTTGCTTCTAATGTTCGTAGTGTTAGGCTGGATTTAGCTACTAATGGGTTCAATCCATTCCAAATGATAAGTTCAACATACAACATTTGGCTGATTGTTTTGATTTCTTATAATTTACCGCCATGGATGTATATGAAATAGTCTTCACTTATTATGTTAATGCTTATTCCAGGTGATAAGGATCCAAGTATTGATATTAATATGTTTCTGCAGCCTTTATTAAATAAATTAAAACAATTATGGGAGGTTATAGATGCATTTTTAATTTAGTTGTGCAAAATGGACTGAAAAAAAGTCGATGTGGCCATTAAAAATATCTAAAAAATAGTGAAGATCGTTAGAAGCTCTCCACTACAATTAGAGGAGTTTGAGAAGAGGGCTAGAGAATATAATATGAAGACATGTATGGCTCATTTGGTTCGCGGGAAAAGGAGGAGGAAAAGTGTGGTCAACGGAAAAGTAATGAGATGCCTCTTGTTTCGTTGGAGTTTTTAAATGAGAGAGATGGAAAAGTTGTATTCCCATGAGAATATGATTCTCACGTTTCATGGAAAAGTCTTTCCCATGAGAAACATGAAAAAGTTATTTTCTCATGAGGTGGGAATCACTCCATTTTTATTTTTTTCCAAAAAAAACCTTTAGCATTAAAGCAGTATTAAAGAGGTATTAAAGACCTAATTTTTATTAAGGGTATAATAGGAATTATACATAACTTTTCCAGAAAAGTTGATGGTCAACCAAACATAAACACTTTGAAAATCTGTCACTTTCCAATGGTCAACCAAACATGCCAAAAGTACTTTCCTAGGCATTCTCTTCCTAGAAATCTGCTTCCCAGAAATCATATTTCGTAGGAGGGAAAATGCTTTCCGCGAACCAAACGAGCCTGTAGAGGTTTGTCACTTGATATCTCTAAGACGGTGGAACTCTACATATATGATGCTGAGGGATGCTTGCTATTATAAGGAGGCCTTCAAGAGATTGTAGTATTTTGATCCTTATAAATTTGATATATGTCAAATAAATTATCAATGGAAAGAGATAAAAGTATTTTGTCAAGCTTTGAAAATTTTCTATAACATCATGGAGCTTCTTCAGGCATAACATATCCAACTGCAAATCTTTTTTTCAAGAATTTTGTAAAATCCATTTGTAAATTGTTGATGGTGCACAAATCCTAAAGATTTACTTTTTCTCTCTATGACATTATCTATGAAGAAGAATTTTGAGAAATATTGGCAACAAGCTAATCTTGTAATAGTAGTGCATTCATTCTTAGATTCTCACTATAAAATGAAGATGGTAGAATTTTATTATTCACAGATTTATTCTCTGAAAAGAGAAAAAGAGATAAATAATGTTCTATAGTGAGTATAAAAGAAAATTCCCTTCTTCTTCTATTCTAGTTACTCATGATATTGGTTCATCGAGAGATGACGGATATATTTCTAATGAATTTAATAAGATGGAAGAAAAAAAAGAAGAAGGTTTGCATAATTATAAAGGAGAGTGCACAGCAACAAGAAGGTAAATAAAATTGGATTATATATGGAGGGGCTTGTATGTCTATGAGTTGAAAATGATATCTATGATATTTTAGGCTGATGGAAGTCTAATGGTGCAAAGTATTCTTCCTTAGCTTAGGTTGCAAGAGATATTTTAAAATTTCCAATATATACGGTAGCATCAGTATCAACACTTAACACAAATGGACACGTGATAGATGCATTCTGAAGTTCATTATTATAAGTATGGATGAGCATGCATTCATATTAACAAAGGAGAGGGTTGGTGATCATTTGGATTTCAATTAAGGTACCTATTGTCTCTGTTTTTTGACAATATTAGAGTTTCATGATCTACTTCTTACTTTCAATGGAGCTCTCGATTATGATTATCTCTTTAGATTACAATATATATTTACTAAAATTACACTTTTTTATTAATTTATCCTTTATGAATATATCATTATAGTTTTTATTTTTGAATTTGCTTTCAATGAAGTTTTTCTTGCTTTTAATGAATGCATGCTGAAATTATAATTTTTTTATAGAAAATAATATTTATGATTATACTATTATTGTTAGTTTTTATTATTGTATTCTTACTTTTAATGAAGTTCTTTTTTTTTTTTTATTACAACATCTTGCTTCAATTAATACATGTTAAAAGTGCACTTTTTAAATTGAAGCTATCCTTTATGAATATGTTATTATTGTCGTTTTTCATTATTGAATTCTGCGCAAAATCTAATTAATATCCAAACTAGTATTTGATTTATATCCATTTTCGAATTTAAAAAATATGAATATGATTTATCCAATTTTTATCTGCATTTATTTATAACAAATGTAGATGTACTTAATATCTGATTCTTATCTGTATCCATTTAGAATAAATATGGATATTAATTTTTATATCCATTTAACATTTGCAACTGTATTCGTTGAAAAATATGGACACAAATATGAATATAATAATATCCGATTGTTATCCAATCCGTTTTCAGCCTTAGGTGATCAGGTATTCAAATATAATTAATCAATGCACTAGGTCTAAGCAATAACAGGTTTGGGTTGGCCAGGCCCAAGATTCAAGGAACTGGCAACCTGAGTTTGGAATAATTTTTTGAGTATAATTTTACCAAACTGGATCATGCTCAATGCATGATATATTGTTAACCACTTATCATGTCATGAATATTCCTATATCAATAACTTATTCATAAGATTTCTAAAGTCTCAACTCCTCGACAGATCTTCAGCTAGCCAAAATTGAGTTCTATATTTTTCTTGAGATTAAAAGCAAAGAAAGAAAAAACTCAATCCAATATCAGATTCTAAAATATAAAGCTTATCTTGATATGGAGTATTACAGGACAATTTCTAACAGGCTTAGTTAGTCGGAAGTGCCAATAATGTGGGTTGAGCCTAAGGCCACCGGCATTATTGCCTAATCCATCTGATGAGCATCCCTAATTCAATGCCGTAGTAGTGGGTTTTTTTATCCACATCTCTACTGGATGCTTGGAGTAGTTTAGGCTGCTAGTTGGAATATTTTGTTCAATTACAGGCACAAGCATTGTTAATAAAGATTAAACAGTGGACTTGTCACACCCACATTTAGTATTTTACAATTTGGAAATGCTATCCTCAGTGGTCCTCTTGTGGATGATCCTCTAGGAACTACTACTTCTCAGGAAACCTCAGAAAAGCACCTAATGTCACTCGCAAATCAAACTTGGCCAAAGTGTTAAACGTTCAGTACTAATCACAATCTCACATGACTGATCAAATAAGACAATAGCATCGATATAATTCACATTGCTTTTTTTTTTTTTAAAATCCTTCGTCTAGAAGGTACATGCATCAAGTTGCCCATGCCAAGATACGATACTTCAGTCATTAGCCGACCCAACTTACTAACTAATAGAGAAAGCTCTATTTGCTGGTTAACTCGGCTTCTACCTTTCCCATCTCAAATCTCTCCCTATTCACTGGCCTACTATAAAGCCACTTTTTGCTGAAAACCTCTTCCATCTCTTCCAAAGGCCTCCCTTTAGTCTCAGGACAAAGGAAGAAGAAGAACATCCATGCCAAGATAGAAATCCCTGCAAACATAAAGAAGGCCCCCCCAATGGTTATAGCCTTGTAGAGTGATATGAAGGTCATTGATATGGTTCCATTCATCACCCTATTTACGGCCACCCCTATGCTGGCCCCCTGGGCTCTCAGCTTCAGGGGGAAGATCTCAGAACTATAAACCCATGTAATGGGCCCAAGCCCAATAGAGAAGGATGCCACAAAGAAGAACACTGTCAGAATGGATAGACTAATGGCCCACACCAACCTCTCCTCTGTGTGCTCCACCATGGTCAGGCCTAACCCTAACCCACTTAGTGACACTATCATCCCCCCCAAGCTAGTCAACAGCAAGGGCCTCCTCCCAACCCTATCCAACAGAAACGTGGCTATCAAGATGAAGAAAGTCTTTGTGAGGCCAACACCCATGGTTGCAACCAGGAGCTTGTTTCTGGTCGTGATCCCTGCCTTCTTGAAGATCCTAGGACTGTACAACACCACTGCTTCGATCCCGGTGGCATGCTCGAAGAAATGAATGCCGATCGCAGCAATCAAGATGCGCTTCACTGGAGGAGTGGGCCTCAGCAGTAGCTCCTTCCACACTCCCTCCCCTCGAGTGCTCTTCGTCAGCTTGACAACATCGCCGGTGCAACTCTCATCAACCCCCGCAGCGCCCTTGATCTCCTTTAGCCTTAGCTCTGCCTCTTCCCTCGAGTTCGATACTCGAACTAGCACGTCCCTCGCATCCTTGATGTGGCCTTGCATCACCAACCACCTTGGGGACTCGGGCATCTTCCAAATGCCAACTGCCAATATAATGGGGGAAGTGCACCGATACCGAGCATCGATCGCCAGCCATATATCAATGGAAGCTTTGCGAAGAAATAGTTTGATACATAACCTAGCAAGATACCAAAGCTGATGCAGATCTCCGGAAGGGAAGTGAGGAATCCCCGTGAGGACGGTGATGAGATCTCGGCAGAGTAGACCGGTGCAATCATCAGTGCATATCCAACTCCGACGCCAGCAATGCACCTACCAGATATAAGTACAGGGAAGGAAGGTGCTAAGCCCATGAGGAGGGAGCCAAGGAAGAAGATGATGGAGGAGAGGACGATGGTGTAGCGTCGACCGATCCAGTCGGAGGCCCTGCCGGCCGTCAACGACCCTAAGAGTGCACAAATGTTCAAAATTCCAGCAAGGACTTCAACTTCACCATCAGTTATCTTTAAATCTTCTTTGATGAACAGCATGGCGCCACTCATAACCCCGGTGTCTGCGAATTAAGCAATGATACACTAATCATAATTCTAGATCATCCCGTAAAGCGTATATAAAATCTTTGATAAAAGTAGAAGAAAAGGATCAAGAGAGCATTTAATAACTCATGAAACTATTTCAAAGATAAGAATATAGTAATATAAATAAATAAATAAGAAAAGAGAGTGAGGGTCATACCATAACCCAATAAGATGGAGATCATGGAAGCAATGATGGCACAAGCACAAGCATACTTGTTTCTCCTCTCCTTCCTCCTTGGATGATATATTGGGATCTCTTCTTTCTCTCTCACACCAACCTTAGCATGCTCCATGGCTACCTCCATCTCTCGCACCACTCTCTCTTAGCAAGTCTAGGGTCTCTTATAGGCCAAGCAATTGCTTTCACACTGGAAAAGATCCCCCACTTTGATCCAAAAAAACCTTTTCCACTCGTGAAGCGGTGGGAAAGCGAGTAATAATGTATGGAAAGTTTCAGGCTTAGCAACGTAAGGTCGGGGCGTGTCCTCCTGGGAGGGCGGTGGCCACAGGAGCCATGCGCAAGATTCGAAATCTTAGGATTGCCGAACAAATCTTGATCGCCATTTATACTATAGATTTATCCCATGGCGGTACTTATCCGTAGAACCGCTAAGTATTCAAAGTCAACGGACTGGTAAGCTGTGCCAAACACCCAGTACTGATTCAAGTGCTCGTGGGACCGCTTTGTGGGGTAAGCTCCACCGGACCATTAATATGGCATGCGGCTTCCGGCAGCATAACAAAAACCGATCGAGTGTCTTTGTTCATATAAAGGATTAAAAAAATCTTATTGAGCCAATAGATCAATTCAGCCTAGCTGGTTGATAATTTTAATTTGATTGCTCACTTGTATAGTTATATCTGGGAAACATGGAGTGGAGTTCGGTTAGGCAATTAAAGTTGGGATGAATTGGTTTTTATTATATAATTAAATTGGCAGTTGACCTGCTCATAGGACTTCATCTACATAAACTCGAGTCGACGTATCCTGACCTAATGTCGATCCACTATAGTTGAGTCAATAATGTTGAACGAGTTAAGACTTCAAATGTCTCCGCCCTTGCTCCCTCTCTTCTTCACCACCACCTCTACATCCTCAAAGAATTGATCTAACTTGGCTTCCGCTAATGAAAAAGCATGCCACATCAATTAGGTCGTGGATGATGACATAGAGATGCCCACCATTCCAATGTACGGTAGAAACGGAAATAAAATTTTTATATGGAGTGCACATTTGTGATATTCATATACGTTTTCACTCAAATTTAATGAATACAGATGCTGATATAGGTATTAGTGGATACTAAGGTATATATACATATTTTTCTAAGTGAAAATACCTATGGATCTTACACTAGTAACATTTATTTTATTTTAATTAAATGTAGATGCAAATCATATATTTACAATATTCACATTTTTTGTTTTTAACAAAGTTCATATAAATTGGGCATCTAAAACTGTTTTTGACATATAAAAAATTTCATCGTGCCATTAACTTGTATAAGGGTCTAAATAAAAATATTATATGCATGCTCCATAATAACGATGATGATGAAATAACATATGCATTCCCAATAATGATGATAATAATGATAATGATGATGATCACGACAACAATAACGACGATGATGACAACAACAATCTATAAAAATCAATTTTTAGAATACCTAATATAAAATAATCATCCACTAGGAATTGAAAATTACATAAAACAGAGAGAGGGGGAACAATATTTGATAAATTAATATCCATATTTCGATTATGATCATTAATATGAATCTTTATCTGAATATCTAAATATCTCTAACTCTATCTAGATCATATACAAAAATTTATCTACATATCAAATCCTGGAAAATAAATTATTAAAGTAAGGAAGAAAAAAACTCAATATCTCTGTTGTTATTGATTGCATATAAAACAAATGGCCAGCCATATCCATCCAACTCAAGATATAAGAAAGTATCCCCTATTCACTTGCATTCTATGTCTTCTTCTCGAAAGAACGTTAGCAGGAAAAAAGATGCGACCGTTTAAGCATTTATCGAGTCATATACTCGTCATACCTTCCAAGATGGATAAATTATACTTTACAACACATGCACCACATGGTGGAATACCACACCAATCATGCATCTTAGTTTCTGTGGATCCTATGCATCATGTGCTCATCTTGGATGGCCACCCCATACACCTCATCTTGGTTGGTTCCTGTGGTGCTGCAGGATATAATTTCTTTCCAAAGATGTTTATAATTAGGCTTTAGTGCCAAAACTAAGTGTGCCGTTTTACCAACCATAGTTTTTTTTTTTTCTTATTCTCTCTCTCCCTTGTACATTGTGAAGTTCTCAAGAGCAATGTGCTTAACCTGCACCATGGGTGCCCGAAACTTGATTCAGTGGTGGCCTTCACAATGATCACAGACTATTTCTAAGTAGTGAGAACGTTGTTTCCTGTAAGAGTTGAGTGGCCTTCACAATGAAGAAAGACTATTTCTAATTAGTGAGAACCTTGTTTCCTGTAAGAGTTGAGATACCAACTCCTTTATATTTAGTGTCCACGCTTTCGGGATTGTCTTTTCTCCCACACAAAAGTGCCACAATCCAGGCACTATGGCTGTCATCTGTGTCCCACTCTACTCTGTTCACCAAATTTATATACCTTTTACTTTTTAATGGCTTCATGACATGACCATCCTCAGTTGTCACCTTCCAGGAAGAAGTGAGGCTAGGCATAAAGTTAGGAGAGTGGGCAAGTCCATCCTCAGCCCGCTTTATAAGTGGGAAGAACTGTTACCAGCGAATCTCCCCTGTTTCATGAAAATGCCTCCATGCTGTCAACGCTTATACTGCTATCAAACAGGCATCATTCTCTGATGCCGCATCTTCTGATCATAAAAATGGATGGTCATCAAATGAGATACAATGAGTCACATCTTCTTGCACGCCATACATAGGCATTAATTTTAGATGTTAGATAACCGTCTATCTCCACATTCAGATGACATGGTTCTGCAGTGCAAAATACTCACTGCAGAGGATCCCGGCTCAACACCGAATTATAGCTTGAATTAGACTCAAATGTAGTGGATGAATAGGTTAACAAGATATATAAGTTAACATGTTGTATTGCATTGTTGCTAGTCGCTAGTATTTGAAGATAAGGAAACATAATCGTTAAGTTTGCAATAACTATACTACCTTCTAATGTTGAATAACGACCAGATTATTATTGCACCATGGTCTCCTCTTCGTGGGGATATCACAAGTATGACTGAAAAGGATTAGGGGAAAAAAAAATATAAGCTAGAGCTTGAATTATATTTATAATTAATAAGTTTAGTTACCTGAGAATGAACTCATTAATTATTTTTCCATGTTATCAAGCTAAAATGTTGCACATTTGTTGCACGTAAGAGACAAATAGGACTAATTAATGGCTGATCCCCCCAATTTGATCAAATATTTTTTTGATCAATTCTATTAGTTAATAAATATGTTAATTATTTCTTTTTCTTGTATAATAAAAACTTCAATTGAAAAGAATTTTTTTTTTTTTCAAAATAAGAGCAGTTATACTAGTTTGGAGACGTGTAGACAACATATAAACATATATAGTAGAGCTCATTGATGTTTTTGTTTAATATTAGAATAGATATCGATTGTATGTGTACCATGGTAAATCTATTCACCATGGTGAAAAAGATGTCCTGCTTGCACCACGAGAATGGATACATAGCAGACTAACACTTGGTGAGTAGAAACTAAAATGCTCTCTCTCTTTTTGTTAATTATGGTACATGCTGTTTGGCACTTCCACTTGAACTGGATGCCACCTGTCACTAAAACAGTGATCTTTCCCACACATGAATAGATGAAAGGCTAGCATTAGATAAAGAATATAGAACAAGTTCTTTAGGAGCACTATAGCAAAAACAAAAAAGAATGAAACATCACAGAGGGATGAAATGAGAGCCATCATAGAGGGAAAAACATCATGCATTTCACGAAAACTGACTGTTGTGCATCATTTGATGGATATCATGTTCTTATGCTTACCAACAACCTTTCATATATGCAGCCTTATATGCTAATGTGGCCGTGCATGACTAGCAGTGATGCTACTCGGATTCACCATATCTAAAATCTCGTTTGATAGTTCTTCTACCCAACCAGATGACATGTATCCATCAAAATCAACAGCTAATAAATCTCAAAACAATTAGCATGATCGATTACAACTTGGCATAATCCCAATGTGCCTAAGAAAGAATATCGTAATCGACCAAATTAAGAGATAAGAAAAGTGCCCTATCACGGCATATGTGAAAAGAAATATCTTAGCTACCCCAATCAGCGAATAAGAAAAGAGCTCAACTGCACGTCTGCAAAACATGCGATCCTAACTGCACAAATTCGCACTTTTTTCTCTATAAATACCCAGTACTGAGTCCCCTAGGTACGATGAGAAATCTGAATACCATACTCTCATAATTCTATAATTCTTTCATCTCACCTATTTTCTCTCGAAACTTGGCCTGGCTTAAGCATCAAAGAGTCCCTAGCCAAACACGTTATAGTGACCATTTAATCGTTCTCTGTAGTTGCAAATCAGCTCTAGCACCATGTGACACTTCTCTGGCTCAACCAAGCAGAGCAGCTTGCCTATCAACTCATCCACCTATCGGGTCGAATTTTGAGCTGCAATAAATTGGAGCTAGAGGAAGAGTCCTCTTCTTTTGTGGTTTCTTTAGAGATTTAAGAGAGATAAAATCCAAATGAAACAATCACCATTCTAACAACCCACCCCATCAAGAGTCTAACGACCTATCCCTCAATAATTTTCAACTCGACAACCGGCACCCTAGGTGGTAATAGCCAAACAATTTAATCTACTTGTTCAGCAAGTGCAGACTCTGATAAAGGTAGTTCAAGGTATGCAATGCCCAAACCAACAAACTACCACCAGATCGCCAGGATGACTCGGTCCAACACACTAGTCATCGTCCCGAGAACTGAAGCCAACACTAAGAAGATGACCTCGACGGGGCTTATTCCAAAGCGGGCTCTAGCTCGAGAGATTTGGAACTACCCTCACCGAAAAGGCTCTCCAAGAGAGAAGCCAACCTCGATCAAAGGATCGAGGAGGTGAACAATAAAATTGAAACTCTAAGATAAAGGCAAGTCAACTAGAAAAAAGATCTAGATATTGCAACCGACCTACTGTTCTCCAAGGCGGCCATGGAGGAATTGTTGCTGAGGAGATTCAAGATGCTTAGTTTGAGGTGTATGATGGGACCTCAGACTAGATAGACACCTTGAGAGCTTTAAGGCTCTCATGATGTTACAAGGAGCAACAGGTGTAGTTTTGTGCCAAGCTTTTCTGACCACTCGGAGGAAAGCAGCTCAGTCGCCAGTTTGTGTCTCCTTTTGTAAGCAACCAGAGGCAAAAAAGGACACCACTAGTCTACTAGCAATAAAGTAGAGGAAAGATGAGTCCCTCAGAAGCTATATCAATCGCTCTAATATGGAGATACTAAAAATTCATGACCTAGACTAGAAGACCACAGCATCAGTATCAAAGAGCGGGTTGAAATCTTCTTGTTTCTACTTCTTTTTATAGAAGAGGATTCCCAAGGATTTAGCTAAGTTGATGCTTTGAGCCAAAAAATACATTAAGGTTGAGGAGACCATGGCAATTCGAAGGGATGCAAATAAAGGCAGAAATGGCTGAATAAGGGGCCAAGAAGAAAGAGAAGGATTGAAAAAGAGGCCCAAATGTGAAAAGGATAGCAGCCAACATTTGAGGAGCCCACCACCAAGGTTTGAGAGGTATACTTTTCTCAACATATCTCGGGCTCAAATCCTGATGGAGATAGAATGTTGAGATTATTTGTAGTAGCCAAAAAAGATGAAGATCCCTTCAGCTAGTTGGAATCCCAAAAACTATTACTGGTTCCATAAGGATCATGACCACGATACTAAAGAATCTAGTTGAAGGACGAGAATGAGGCTCTCATCTATTGGGGACATCTTGGTTTGTACGTAGAAAATAGGCGCCGAGAAGATAGAGTATGGTAGGGCAGGCATTCCCCTGAGAAGCTTGAACACCACTGACCCATGGTAGGGTTATTAATACTATTTCAAGTAGATTTGTAGCAAGAGGGTCAAGTTTGTTGCCTGGAAGACTATGCTCGAGCATCCCAAAAGACATTCAGCCCCGAAGAGACCAAGTTCCAAAAAATCATATCTTTCTCAGACCCTGATATGGAGGGGGTGCAGACCCCCCATGATGATGCAATTGTAATATGGCAGCAAATTATGATGTAAGAAAAGTTTTAATGGATAATAGAAATATTGCAGATATCTTGTTCTACGTAGCATTCCAAAAAATGAATTTATCAACATATCGGCTAAGAAGGATTGACTCTGATCAATTTTTTTGAAGATCCTATACTCATAGAAGGAGTAATCACCCTTCCGATTACAACTGACTAGGAACCTCGACAAGCGACTGTCATGCTAGACTTCCCAATCATCAAGGTCCCCTAGGTGTATAATGCCATCTTGGTCGGCCTAGACTAAAAAACGATGCAAGACATGATATCCACCTATCATTTGATGATAACCCAATCAAAACAATAGCATTGGCGACGTCAGAGGTGACCAGGCAGTGGCTCGGTAGTACTAGTGGATACCCTTAGAAGGAATACCAAGACTTCGAAATGCTACCCATCAAAGGTCTAGATGTCCATCATGAACAGAAGGAATAACATGGGGAACCCATCGAGAAGTTCATCTCCATCCTACTTTTTAACAAAGAAGATGGTCGAGCACCAGATGAGCTCATTGCTCGATGAGGACACGAAGAACCAACTCATCTTGTTTCTTCACTCCAACACCAACGTGTTTGCCTGGTTGGCCGTCGATATGCTAGGTATAGATCCTTCTGTTGTGATGCATAAGTTAAATATAGACCTCAAGCATAAATCGACTAAACAAAAAAAGAGGAGCTTCGCCCTTGAGCAATAACAAGCCATCGACAAAGAGGTTGGTAAGCTCCTGAAGGCACATCCATGAAGTCGACTACCTAGGATGGATAGCCAATATGGTGCTCATCAAAAAGGCCAATAGGTGTTGAAGAGTCTGCATAGATTTCACCGATCTTATCAAGGCATGCCTAAAGGATAGCTTTTCACTCTCAAGGATTGACCAACTTGTTGATGCCACCTCATGCCATTAACTTTTTAGTTTTATGGTTGCATTCTCAGATATAATCAGATCAAGACGTACCTCGAGGATAAGAAGAAAACAACATTTATCACCAACAAGGGATAATATTGCTATAGCATGATGCCATTCAGATCAAAGAACACTCGAGCCACATAACAACGGCCAGTCAATCATGTCTGCAAGAATCAAATCGGCCGAAATATGGAGGTATATAATGATATGTTCGGGAAGAGCCAGAAGATTAAACATCACATTGCCAATCTACATGAAGCCTTTCAGACACTAAGGCAATACTATATTAAGCTCAATCCGAGCAAGCATGCATTTAGAGTCACCTTGAAGAAGTCCTAAGTTTCATAGTGACCCAGCAATAAAAGGAAGGCAACATAGAGAAGATCCGAACAGTGTTGGTGATGACTGTTTTGAAGATGGTGAAAGAGGTCTAGTGATTTGCTAGTCAGGTGACCGCTCTTAGCCGATTTATATCTAGGTCGGCAAAAAGGTGTCTCCTCTTCTTCAAGATCCTTAGAAATGCCAGAAAATTTGAATGGAACGAGGAATGCCAATCAGCATTCGATTAATTGAAGTAGCACCTCGGGTCTCCTCCACTTCTTACTAAACCTAAGGTCGGAAAGAATTTTTATCTTTACATGGATGTCTCACCCTAAACAATTTGCTCGGTTCTCGTCAGTGAAGAGCAAAAAAGTCAAAGGCCTATCTACTATGTGAGCAAGCTACTTTAGGATGTCGAAACAAGATACCCAAGAATGAAAAAAAAATGGCCTATGCCCTAATTATATCATCTCGAAGACTACGACCAAACTTTCAAGGTCATACCATCACAGTGATGACCGATCAACTATTGAAGTAGGTACTGCAAAAGCTAATAACTTCTGGCTACTTGGTCAAGTGGGCATTGAGCTCGAAGAGTTTGATACTCAACCTAGATATGCCATTAAGGTACAAGCACTGGCCAACTTCATTGTCAAATGTACTTGTGCAAGAGGAAGCCAAGCCTGAGGACTAAGCAGGAGCTGATGCCAAGCCTGAGCAACATGAATCGGCTTCCAATCTTGATGCCTGGTTTCCTTGCATGAAGAGTCAGGTCATTCAACCCTCCAAATCTAATTATTTGTTTGGTCAAAGCTTGGTTTGTCAATTTGGTGCCTTGTTTCCTTTCTTAAAAAGATGGATGGTTTGGCCCTCTAGATCTTCGGGTGTTTATTTGTAGATCGACTCTTCATCTCGGTGCCTGGCTCTCCCTTCCTAAAAAGATGGATTGTTTGGTCCGCCTAGTCTTTGTTCATTTATTCGGAGATCGACTCTTCATCTCGATGCCCAATTCACCTTTCCTAAATAGGCAGGTTGTTTGGCCCTTCAGATCTTCGATCATTTGGCTCTTCATCCTGGTGCTTGTCCTTAATTAAATAGGCAGGTTGTTTGGTCCTCTAAATCTTCAAAATGTTGGGTTTTTTAGATAGCTAGCATTTGGTTGATCAAGCCAAGTATGATTCCTCCCATCCAAGCATAAATTTGACTAGGTCTTTCATTAGCTCTTCATTGGCAGGCTAGTGGCCACTTGGAAGACTCATCCTGACTTCTAGCGCTCGAGTGTAACGTCATTGGTGGTCTCTTGGGGGAGTCGTCTGACATTTTATTCGTAATTGGTGATTTGGCATTCTTGCCAGGCCCACGGGGATATCAGATCGATGGCCTCTAGGGAGGCTCATCCAACCTACGGCATTCAAGTGTGTAACCACCGGCAGTCTCTTGGGAGACTTGTCCGACATTTTGTCCATGATCAGCACTTTGGCATTTTTGCTAGACCCACAGAAATTATGATTGGTAGTCTTTGAGAAATTCACCTGATCTATCGCTTCTGAAGATTTCTTATTCAATGATTGACATATGCGACCTATAGTACTCAGTTATTTTGGAACACAAAAACAAACTTCATTTATTATTAGCAATTAAAGAGTAAGAGTACACAATTACAACTCTTACTGATGGTACACTCGGAGGTTATTAGAGTTCCATGCCTAAGGTACTGGAGTTCCATCAAGATGCTGGAGTCATAAGCGCCAGGTTGGATGAATTCCGCAATATCATACAATCGTTCCCACTTGGGTGCAAATTTTCTACGGTCGCCTTGCTGGATTACCTCAGCTTTTTTAAGAATAAAAACCCTTGGTCAGAAGAGCTTTGCCTTGACCCTGAAGTTGTAGTATCGGATCACTAGTTGTTGATAGGCAGCCATCTTGATCCGAGCTCGTTTCTTGAATGCATCCAGCAAATCCAAGTTAGTTCGAAGAATCTTGACATTAGCTTTCTCATCGTATGACTCCACCCAATAGGATGAAAGGCCAATCTCCATAGGAGCGATAGCTTCAATGCTGAAAGAGAGATTGAAAGAGATTTCTCTGATCATGATCCGACGAGTTGTGCAATAGGCCCATGAAGCACTAGGTAGCTCATCTCCCCAAAGGCCCTTGGTCCGTTGCATTGCAAGGTTGAAAGGAGTTTTTCCTAACAATTCAGATTGCCATCTAGACTATGCCATGTGTCTGGCAAAATTAACGGCCAATCAAATCTCTAAACAATTAGCGTGATCGATTACAGCTCGGTGCAATCTCAACATGCCTAAGAGTAAATATCGTAATTGATTAATCAACAGATAAGAAAAGTGCACGATCACAGCGTATCCAAAAAAGAATATCTTAACTTTTCCGATCACACAATCCTAACCGTATAGATTTGCACCTTCTCCTCTATAAATACTAAGCTTGGAGACCCCCCAGGTATGATAAAAAATCTAAATACCATGCTCTCATACTTCTATTTTTCTTTTATCTCACCTATTTTCTTTCAAAACTTTTCCTGACTTAAACAACAGACTGTCCCTAGCCGGACATGCTCCTGCACTCCCCCGATTGTTCTCTATGGTTACAGCTCAATTCCATCTCCATGCGACGCTCCTCTAGCCAAACTTAGTAGAGCAGCTCCCCTATTAGCTAGTCCATCTATCAGGTCAGGTTTTGAGCAGCAAGAGGCAGGATGCATTGCTAGTTTGAATCTAAAAGGCTTAAGCACAATCATTTGGAGGGCTAGCTCACTTACTGTCTTAAATATAATGCATTGCTAGTTTGAATATAAAGGCTTGTTCTTTTGCATTTAACAGTAGCCCATAATTTTATCCAAAAATGGAAGCTGATTCAAACATAAGGGCCCCAAGGAATACGAAAATTGGAATAATATATCATTCATGTTTTTTGTAATATATTATATTATAATTATAATATTTATTATAATAATATTTTAATATTTGTATAGAGTAATTTTTATGTATAGAATTAAAACTAATATGTAAAATAAAGGTATTATATAATATAGCGGATTATCATAATAATATACTAAGCACATATTTTTCTCCTATAGTTTAACTTTCAATATATATCATATTTTTATTACATAAAAAGCATATTGTAAATGGAGATATTACAAAAATATTTTTATCACTGAATTAATATTGCACAATATATTGCAGGTATGTTAATAATATGTATACAATATATTGCATAATAATTATGATATTTGTTATCATATTACATTATCATATTTATATAACGGAACTAATAATATGAAATTAAAATGCAAGGCCCAGTTTAAAGTAAGCATACAAAATTTTTACAAAGAATGCCCCCAAGGCTATTTCCAAGACAAACGTGAAATAGCTACGTTATTAAAAAATGACCATAGGATGATTTGACCAACGGCATGTAGAATGTTGTAATTAAATGTGCGGTTTGTGCAGATAGTGTTTAATTGGCATACAATCCTAGTTAGTCCGCATGATTCTTACTTAATAGTCCCAAAGTGAAAGATTGATACAGTGCCAAGAGTTAAATATGATCTGACCATTGAAATTAGTTTTTGGAGTTCAATATACAAATTGAAAAGAAACTAGATTGAAGAAGCCTTCCCACTGTGAAAAAAATTATCTCTAATATTTGTATTAATATATAAAACTTAAACACCTTTTCATACAATATTCTAAAAGTATATATAGGACTTTGCCAACAAATCTTCCATCTCCTGCAAAGTTTGGCATGGTCCAACTAACTATTATACTTGTCTGCTGTATCAAAGATCTATTATTTTAAGTATATAGATTAGGTTAGAAAAAATAAGATAGAAGTAAGGAAATAAAATGAACCAAGTATTCTAGCACCTTAATCCTTCCCCAATCAACACAATGATATAGGTGAGGCACATCATAAACAAGCCCACGACAAAATGTTGAGTAAATAAACTCATATTTGTGTATGAGGCATAGGAAAATGCCTCTCATGTTTCTTTTCTTTGTGTTTTGAGAAAACTAGGTAAACTAGGTATTTACGGGCGAGAAACAAAGAGAGAAACATCATAATAACAAAAATGCCAGACCAAAGATCCACTAGTCCAACAAGAGCCTACTAGTTGAGAAAATACTACATGCAATCTGAATCTAATCTTCAAATGCAAGACTAAATATTTGAAAAGCAGACTAAAATATAATGGTCGACATTTTCTAACCAAACATAGAAAAATAACAAAAGCATTTTAAATTTAAATATAATCTAACATCTTCTGCCTTTGTCCACCCCCCCCCCCCCCCCCCCCCCCTCTTCTTCATTTAAACTCCTCTAATTATTGATCAGATGGATTCTCCATTCTTTCTCAAATACTTAGAAGGCATTAGAAGAGAGGTGCCAACCTATATCCAACAATCTCATCATAAACATAAGTGCTAATCAGAATAGAAGTTATAAATGTTCATCTCATCTACTTTACATACATTTTATGATGATTTGGGTAGAGAACAAGTATCATTTACAATGCCACCATGGGTATTCGATAATTAGCATCCTTATGTTGGTGCCCGGAGAATATTTCTCTAGTACACATCTTTACAAAGTAATCATTCTTTTCTATGCTATTGAACTACCATCTTTTGTTTCCTCAACTTGGCTCATTACAAGAAGTAGCCAATTCTACTACTACTGTTTTGCAACGCTGCTAGATGGTTGTAATTATATTGCCACAACAAGAATGGGTGTGAAATCTGATGAAAAGTTGCAGATGCTAGAAAGAAGTATTGTTAAAAAATAAATTGCACCAAATTTTGCCGACATATTTTATTAGCATAGTCTTATTATTGGCTTCAGACGGTGCTTTAAATGTCGGAAAGTTAGAACGGATTTTTCCGGCGCTTTTTTTTTAAGCATTATTAAGTTATGATGCTTAAAAGCATCGCCGGAAGCCAATATCAAGGCGATAGTAATTGCCTTCTGACGACGCTTTTGAGCGTTGGCAAGTTAGTATCGGTTTTACCGACGTTTTTTTGTTAAACGTTTAAAAGTGTCGTCGGAAATCAATAAAATCTCATATTTTCCAAATTCCTAGTCCGATCTAGCCCGGCTCTTTCCTCTCACCCCTACCACCGATTGAGCTCCTCCTCCTACACCGTTGCCTTTGCTGATTTTCTCTCCTCCTCCGCCTCTCCACCGGCCTCATCCTCCATCAACTTCCTCCTCCAACTCCACTCTTCATACTCCACCCTGCCCGCATAGCTGCAACTTCCTCCTTGAATCCCCCCACGGCCTTCACCTATCTCTCAGCCAGCCGCCCGGCCCCAACCCATTGCCACCTCCAAGAAGCTCTTCTCTCTCGGTGCCTGCTGCTGGAAGCCGTCGACGGATCCTCAGTAAAAACCTTCTTGGCATATCCCTTCAATTAATTAGAGTTTTCTTTTGCCCCATGAACTATGAGATTTATGCCGCCCTTTCGGTGCAAGCTCTAGAACTGAATCATTGGTTTTGAGTTTTAGTGGTGGAGCATCAGTTTAGCATCACATCTAGTGGACCTGAAATTGCAAGAATTTTAGACATCCTGGTTATCGACTGATCTTGGGTCATGGCGGCTCTCTGTCCTTTTAAAAGTAAAACTAAAATCCCTAGTTGGGTTATCAATTGATCTACCAAATTAGGTCTGTAAGCTCAAAATTAATTATAATCTGAGTTCATAAGGCTTGCAATTAGGTCGATAAATTATATAAGTAATCAACCTTCAGAGTAGATGCTGTGCTGGAAAGAAAATATGCTTTGGAGTAGATTCAATGGTGATCTTTGGGGCAGTTGGGATGAGAAAGCACAAGCTTATCTCATCGGACTGCCACTCCATCCTATGGTCTTAGATTTTTTTTTCTTCCTTTTTTTTGAGGCAAAAGGGATGGAGGGAGCCTATCTTGAACTCATTTTCAGTTATTCTTTTCAAATCTATGCTTCATGATCAAGTTTGATTAATATATTGTACATTGATGAAATCAGATTAAACTCCAATGCAAGTTTGAACTCAGCCTAAGTCAAGCTTGATGCAAGCTCAAATTAATTTTTCTAGATTCCAGATTAAATCAAATAAAACATGCCTATGAACTCGATATTAAGCCTGATTAAATTCCATCAATAATAGACGAATCAGGTCTAATTTCAAATGTCAAGCTCAAAATTAATTTCAGGCCAGGTTTGGTTCTGTCCATAGCTTTTCGCTGAAAGAGAGAAGCTGGTTTTGAACATTCAGGCTGAATTAGAGCGTTGCTCGGTAGTTGGCAGATTTGGCTCTGCCCATAGCTTTTTGTCAGCATTTGGCTTGAAAGTTAGCCGCTGGTTTGGAAAGACCACCACAGTCCTGTTTCATAGAGTAAATGCAGCTGGTTCTTAAAATTTCTGTATAAGGCAACGATGAATTTATTTTTGGTCAAGATACTTTCTTATGTCTAAGATTTTTTATTGGGGAAACACCATGAGTATATTTGTTACAGGGTACAGGTGCCTTGATTCTTGATAGATTTGATGCAATGTAATAATTGACATGTTATCTAATAAAATGTATGAGTTCAAATTTGTACTCTAATAGAATATGTTCAATAAAGAAATACTTGTTTTGTACTCTAACAGAATGTGTTTAAATTTGTAATATTAAATATTTAATTTTGTTTATCTTTTCTAGATAAGTTGCAGTTCAATTAGTATTCTAATAGAATGAATAAAAGTTGGATAAATAAGTCGAAATCTAGCAAAGAATATTTAGATGGAGTTCAAAATTTTATTAAATTTGCTATTGAAAAAGCTAATATAAATATAAAGACTTTATGTCCATGTCGAAAATATGTTAATTGCTCTTCTCTCGCTCCAAAAATCGTTGAAGAATATTTGGTGTGGAATGATTTTCTAAAGGGTTATACTGAGTAGGTATTTCATAGAGACTCCATATTGCCTACTCCATGTAATCAACCCTCCTATATAGAACACACCGCTAGTTTTGGATCCAGTAACGTACAAAAAAATCTTGTAGGAGAAGATAATATAATGAGCTTACTGAAAAATACCGTTGGACATGGTATTGAAAATTTAGGAAATTCCACTAGAGAACAAAAAGCAGCTAAAATGGTTGATGTGCATGTTGAAGAACCTGTATATTTATCTAATGATAAGACAGCTCAGTATCATAACTTTGTAAAAGATTGTGATCAAGAACTATATCCGATTTGTAAGAATTTTGCGAAGATTTTTTTTCTTGTACATTTATTCCATTTGAAATATTTGAATAGGTGGTCTAGCAAATCTTTTACATGTTGCTTCAATTATTAAAGGATGCATTTTCAGAATGTGTATCAGGAATCGTATATCTTCTATTAGATATCATATATCATATATCATGGATGATGTATCATATAACATATACTTCTTGTTATAGATGGAAGAGCATGGTAAGGAGCCTGGTGATATGGAGTTTTACAGGATAGCTTATACTCACCGAAATGGTAGCTTTATTCGAGAGGAGTCGAGAAAGATAGTCGTATCTACTGATAATCAATTTGTGCAACGATTTATAGTGTCATTTTTTCAAACATTAATATAAGATTTTTTTCTTTAAATATAGGAGATGGTTACATCTCTTACCACAGAGCGTGTCGGAGACACATTATCATCCGGAAAGACCAGTCGCGTCAAAATTTAGGTGTTCACCAAATTGATGGGATCTGGTGTTATGGTCAAGTAAGAAGTTGTAGCATTAGAGTTATCCTCACTCAGTCGTCTGTAATAAGCAGATATACCTTGGATGCTAGGCAGCATTGTAGCACTGCAAAGGTTTGTAGGCTGGAGGCAAAGATAGAGGAGGAGATGAGGTAGAGCCATTAGGCAGAGATACAATCTTTGAGAACTCAGCTAGACTAGATTGCATCCTTATTGTAGAGGTTTGTCCCTCCTCAGATAAATAACTATATCCATTTGAACATTTTACATAATTATCATGGATATTTTTTTGTATGAGCTTAATAATTTATAATACTTTATAATTTTTGTATTCTCAACTTCTAAAGTTTTTATAGGTTCATGATACTTTCACCAGTTGAAGAGATGATGATGATGTCGTGAACCCTTGATAGCTCTTAGACTTTTTTTAAGAGTTTTATGTGTATACTTTTGTAATTTCCTAAGCACATTGAGTTGCAATAGATGAATCATATTTGACAATATAAATATTTGCTATTTTAATATATGATACATGTATTATTATATGACTTTTATTATGTATGTATTTGGTGTATAATATTGTGTACAGATTTTTTTAAAAAAATAAAATATTTTTTTTAAAAAATAGTTTATACTTACAATACTATGAAGCATCGTCATATTTTAAATATAACAAAGCTTAAAAGTGTCTTTAAAAGATAAACAAACAACATAAATAAGCGTCGTCGGTTGAATACTAGCAACACTAATTTGTGTCATTAATTAGTGACGTAAATAAACTTATTCCTGATGCTTTCTAAAAGCATCGTCGATTAGCAATACTTAAAAGCATCATCGATTAGCAATGCTTAAAAGTATCGTCGATTAACAATGCTTAAAAGCGTCGTTCTTTATAACTCATGATGCAAACCAAAAGCATCGGAAATTTTTTTCCCCAACTGCACTTCCAACGCTTTTGCGATGCTTTAGAAAACATCGGGATATTTCATACCACGTTTTTTTTGCATCGGCAAATGGATTAAAAAGTGTCGGCAATGCTAGAAGTTCCTATAGTGTATATATTGGCTAAAGCCAGCTAATCTAAGTCAGAAATTCATGACCTTATTGGTTGTAGGCTCCTCCTTTCTGATAATTTCCAGCTGCGATTAGCAGTCAGTCATGGAGTTGATCAGGTAAAAATAATTTCAAAGTACAATTTATTTGACATTGTCTTATAACTGCAAGAAAAATAAAAAGAAACAAAATTTTTCTACTCCCAACATTTTTCATATTGGCCTCACAAGCTGTGTGCAAGCAGGTTGTGATGATGTGCTCGATGTCTTTAATCATGAGTCCGACCATTCCTAGAGAGCAAGTGTCGAGTCTTTTTTTTTTCATCTTTTTTAAGCCAGATACAACATATTGTTCCAGCATAACTACATCCAAAAAAATCAAAAAAAATTGACAAAAAGATGGTGGAACGGACACGTAGCTATCATAGATCCAGCCATCAGAGTGCTGCGAAATATACGGGGCAACCTAATCCGGGAGGCATGGGTCACCCGAGAGGCCATACATTCTCTTAAAAGATTGCAGATATCCTGCAACAACAGGTGCTCATCGCCTATCCTAGCATGGCCCTGGATCCACCCAATCACAATTGTCGAGTCTCATTCCGGGTGGATACGCTCTGCCCCCAAGTTGACCCATGCATGGGTGATCCCGTCCCAAGCAACTCTAAGCTCAGTTCCAAAAATAGAAGTGTCATAGAGCCGACAGCCCACAAAGTCTCTAATCATAGATCCAGCACCTTCTCGCCTCCCATCCCAATGCACAGTACCACTGAAGTTCACCTTGAAAAAACTCAAAGATGAAGGCTCTAAAGAGACAAAAATCGTCCGAGTCGCTTTAAGAATGTCAAGTCATTTTTCAAAGTCAAATTAGGCTCTTGCGACATAAAATAAAGTGTCCCAGGAACTCCAAATGATGGTATTTTATTTCTTACACACAACAATTATTATAATGGTTGATTTATTAATAAAACAATTAATTCAAAATTTTATTATTTTTGAATAATCCTCTATTAGATATTTAATTAAACATAACCTTAGAATGCCAAATAATTTGATTTTCTAAATATATAAAATTTAGTTTTTATCTTTATTTCTCTCTCTTCTCTTAAAATTCTATGATACATCTTTAATAGTTTATCATGTGATATCTTAAAAAGAAGTGTTGAGATGCTTTCTCTTCTCACAAAATGCTTTCTCTTCACAAACAAGCTCTTTGGTAAACTTTCGTAAATGAAAAAATGCATTCTCACAAAAAGTTACATTCGATGTGATGATGATTCTTAAGGACATAATTATAAATGGATGGATTATATGAAGGGATGCATCTAATCATAATCATCCTTTTACATCTATAAATGGAAAAGTGATCATGCTTCCCATCCATCAGAACAACATCCTCTTCCATCTAAATAACACCAAATTAGAGAAAAGAATTGAAAGCACTAAATGAATGAACTTAAGTGCACCCACTAAGCATTTGAGAAGAAATTTTTTGTCCACATAAAAGAGAATTGAGAGAGATTTCTTCAATCAAATTTGCTGATTTTCAACGCATTTGGATTTAGCTAATTCATGTTCGACCCTATTTCTTCTTCATTATAGTGCACTTCACAGAGAACACAAAACATTTGTTGTATTTTGGCGGCAGACCACCATCAACATTTTGTATTTGGGCAGAGCGAATTCTACTCTAAAGAAAACTTCTATAACGTGCCTCGAACTGATAATACTAAAACGTATTTTATTTCCAATATTTGCTGAAAGCCATTGGTTAAATATTAAATATAATATAATAAAATACTACATAAGATATTTATAATATTTTAGAAGAAATATTTCCAACAACAACTTCAAATAGCAAAAAAAAAAAAGGATAAAAAAACAACAACTGTCATAACAATCTTAACTAGTATTTGCTAACTTATAACTATGAACACATATGTTGTACCTATAAAAAAAAATGCCTATCTTGTTACAATAATATATTTTATCGATATTATATTTGTTGCAGTAGGTAGGAGGAATAACAAATAACATTTTTGCATAAAGCCTCTAATTCACTTGAACATTCGAATATTCAATTGCTCTCTCTCTTTTTAAACTATAAAGAATATATATATATATATATATATATATATATATATATATATATATATATATATAAAGTAAGTCGATTCAAACTCGAACCGGGGAGCTCCAACTCCGCACAGCATCTAACTAATTATGCGGTGTAAACAAAATAAGTATGGCTGCTGAAAGAATTTTTTTTTCTTTAGAACAAAAGTATGACAGTTTTTTTTTTCTTATCTTTTTTAAGCTTGTGAACTCGAGACATGTCGAACAAGATTGTTAGATCTTTTTTTGATGAAGTAACAAGATTGTTAGATCTTTTTAATCAAAAAGAAATTTTTACAGGTCTGTAACGGCCCGTCACGGCGTTAACTTGGACGCCTAATATGGGACAACAGAGCCACGCCCGCTTCATACGGGCTCCCCTTCAACAAGGATAAAAGAAATCTTTTATAAATCCTCCTTAAAAGAAGAGAACAAGACCCAGAATTGCATCTTCCGATCACCCTCACAGAAATCCCCCTATGCGGATTCACATCCGTCCGCTAAATTTCACCGGCAAACAAATCGGACGGTATCTTATCGATCAGCGTAGAAATTCGCATGCGTGCTCTAAAGGGCTACTGTACTAGCTCCGGTACGGGATCTCGTGGTTGCCAGTCTCAATCATAGCCGTCCAATCAAGACGAGATCGGTCGACGCGGTGGGTCCGGTCTCCGTAATAAAAGGAGAACGACCCTGACCATATGATGGAGATCAGACGGAGAGGATCGCGTTGCCACCGACGAGGTACAGGGCGGTGGGTGCTCCGCAGGGACTTGCAGACTAGAGGGCGAAGACGACGACATGGGGGAGTCCGCAGAATTGTCGCCTAGCGAGTGGATTATTCACACGTGGCGTGATGACGTGGCCACATCGCCGCGTGGGGCCCGGTCGCACGACAGGGCCTGCCTCGTGATGTTTCAGGCCCCTGTTGTGTAGCCCTTGGCTCGAAAGGAGAAGCGGCATTTCGCTGTGGCCAGGTATAACACGGGACACCGTACAAAAGATCTCGTCGACTGGCGCGTGTTCCAAACTAAGGTACTAATCTACTGCGCTGTGAATCATTGGACGAGATTCTTATCCTTGTGTTTTCCAAAGCTCAGTTGATCTGCTGATATTTTTTTATTTCATTACTCCTCTCTCTACTTGCACTTTTTGTGCCGTGGATTTTTCCACATAGAAGACGTCAAAGGTACGGCCTCAAACCTCGATAGTTTCAGGTACAGTTCCTTGCCTGGGAAACCGATAAGTCCAAGGGCTTTGCACATGTGAAACGGCAGGGGAATAGTTAATAAAAGTCATGACCACGTCTAAAATGTTACGTTCAGCAAGTAAAATTACCTTTTTTATATACCTTATCTAATTCTATATAAAAGCTTAAAAATATTTTTGAAAAAAAATACTTTAATTTTTGGCTTGGGAAAGTTAGACTTTTTTTATCTTATATAATTTTTTTTCATGAAACATAAAAATTTTATTTTCAAAAGAAATTATTTTTTTCTTTTTTTATAACTTGTAAGCCAAACTAGTAAGAGGTTAAAATAGTGGGTAGACCAGAACTACAAGGCTGCAACCTAGATTGAAGCAAAAAATATTATTCATTAACAAAAGCAAGCAAGGAGATGAGAAACAGCTCACCGTCAATGTTTTGGTGTGTTTTGTACGAAATCATTTGAAGAGGAAACGCATGAAGCGACCTCGTCCCAGTCCCCATCGCTGCCACCCCCCACCTGCCCCTTGCCGGCTTTTGCTTGCAAGCGTCATCCCTTCGCCCCTTCGCCAGCTTTCCCTTTCCACTATATATTATAGAATTAAACCCCCATTCTTCTCCAATTCCCACACCCGCCTTTTCTTTCTCCCGCATCGCTCTCTCATTATTCCTAACTCCACTCCTTCTCCCCTGAAACCGATGGCCAAACGCTTCCGCCTTCGTCTTTCCCGCGTCATCACGTCCTTCCAGAGCTGCCGCACTAAGGATGACGCCGGCGTCACCGATACTACCACCCCCTCCTTCCGTCTCTCCCCCGTTAACCACAAGGCGCTCGACATCGACTTCCCTCCGCCGCCGTCTCCCGCTGCCCCGGCGTTCCTCCGCCGACACCCGCCCGTCGTCTCCGCCGCGTGCGGCTGCCGCCCCTCCCGCCGCGGCGGCCACTTATCTGCCGCCGGCGACGAGGCCGACGACCTCGCACTCGCCCGAGGAACCCCGGCGTACCTCTGGCGGAAGGACGAGAAGTGGCACGTCGTCGCCTATGCCGCCGGCGGCGGCAACGGCGATGATTTTGCTTCCTCCCCCCGCCGGAAGATCGATTCCGACGACGGCGGGGACATCTTCCCGCCGGTGGCGATGGCGCGTGCGAGGCGGAGGGAGGTGGAGCGGCGCCGCCTGCGGCGGCGAGCGGAGGCGAGAAGATCGTCGCGATACCGAGCGCGGGTGAGCACCTCATCGGCGGACAGCGGGTGGTTCAGCAGCGATGGGGACGAGGAGAACGACGAGCGGGAGGGCGGCGATAATTTCGACAAGGAGGACGACGACGACGACGAGACGGAGACTTTGGTCTCGTCGACGGACAACTCGTCAGATAACGTGCTTCGGCGGAGAAGAATGACGAGGCGGCGGAATGGGGAGGTGGTGAAGTGCTTACCGTCGCCGGAGGGGGCGGCAGCTGCGGTGCTGCGGAGGCTGGTGCCGTGCGGGGCGGCGGCGATGGCCGAGGGGAAGGTGAGGGAGAGCTTCGCGGTGGTGAAGCGGTCGGAGGACCCGCGGGCGGACTTCCGGCGGTCGATGGCGGAGATGGTGGTGGAGAAGGAGATGTACGAGGCTGGGGACCTGGAGCAGCTGCTGCACTGCTTCCTATCTCTCAACTCGCGGCGCCACCACGGGGCCATCGTGGCGGCCTTCTCGGATATCTGGGACGCGCTCTTCCCCGCCACCGCCACTCCGGCCGCCGCGGCCCCAACTTTTCCTAAAATTAGTTATAAGTAGTATTACAGTAAACCCTTACTATAGTTTCAGATTATAAATTATATATTTTGATTTTAGTGCTTGTGGGTGATGGGTTAGGTTTCTTTGCGTGGATCCGTGTCGTGTTTTCATGGGGTGGCGGTGGTGGAATTGTGAATACTTTGAATGTATTTTCCTTCTGAATGGATGATGAAAAGTTTTAAAAAACCTACAGTCTTCTTGAATGGAAGATAAAAAATTTAAAAAAAATTGTAGGAACATCCTTTCAAATTCAAGCTAATTATATTGAGATCTCAAAAACTTAAAAATTTAAATTAATGATAAAATTTTATTTTTATTGATATATAATCTAGCTGTCCATCTAGATTTTGATATTGTTAACAAAGTGAGCAAAAGGCTAAAAATATTATTGATTCGGAAAAGTCGAGTCGTGGCTTTCAAGTGCTCTATCTTTTATCACCCATCTATCTGTACAATTCTCAAAGCATTATATTTTCTATCAATTATCATTCATCTATCTAAATAAATCTTAAAGTGCTTTATCATTTATCATTCATCTATATGTATAAATTTTAAAACATTTCATTCTATATCATTCGTCTACATACATATATCTCAAATCACTTTATTTTCTATTATTTATCTATTTCCACAGATCTTTAAGCGCTCCATTCTCTATCATTCATCTATCTACAAATATCCCAAAACGCTCCATTCTCAATTATTTATTATTCTACATAGATTTCAAAGCATTATGTTTTCTATCATTCATCTTCCTACATGTATCTCAAAGTGCGCCATCTTGTGTCATTATCCTTTTATATATATCTCAAAACACACCACTCTCCTTTGCCAAAACAAGTTTCCTGGCCCAAGTTAGTGGGTAGGGCAATTTTGAGATTTTATAAAATTTTAGTTATGAGATATCTTAGTATGATAATATTTTATAATATCATACTTTATAATAGAAATAGACGGTTGGGCTAATTGGCATTTTTAAACTTTTGTGGTCTGTAGATAAATGGCAAATTTGAGGTGGTGTTTCTCCAAACTTTATTTACTGCCTGAGACAATGATCCATGTTTTGGGGAGTGACCTTTAACATTTTAGGGGTCTTAATCCCTCTTGCAGACGTATACTGCAGATATTGTGCAACCGAAATTCGAGTTGGGACATGATATTTGATACATGGTACAAACTCTAAGATTTCGGATTATGCTTTTTTTTGTTTTTTCCATAAAATTTTACGAGTCCAAAAGCATTGTAGTTCACCGAAGATGCAAGGCGCCGGCCTTGCCCCAACATTCTGGTCAGGCTGACTAAGTTTGTCTCTGCCACCTTTCCTTTCCTCATTATCGCCGCCTTCAACACCTCAACACTTCAACACCACATCCGTTTCCTGACACAATGCAAATCTGCTATTATCTTGCTAATACTAGCACAGATGCATGAATAAAACCGGACCTAGAATAGAAGTATATCATGACTCACTGTTTGATTAGTCAGTAGCTCAAAGAACGTTCTGCTGCCCTTGGTACGTGCAAGGTTCAGAGTCAAATGGGAATGTAGTTAATTGATCTACGTGCAATATGAAGCTGCAGCAGGGCATAGTAATGAACAGATCATTTAATTAGTTCCTGGGCACTTAAACCGTTTAACTAATAAACCGAACGCTTGAACATCGTAGGTACCAAAATTCCTTTCCAAGCAGCATTTTGGGATTTATTGTTATCACTTATGAGCTTTGCTTCTGTCTTACAAACAAAAAATTATATGATTGTTTGCACCACGTAGCGGTGTACCATGCCAATTATCTTAGTTTTTTGCTATTGGTTAGCCATTGAGGCGAGTGCATAATGAATGGAGCCCATACTAAGAAATTGAGGTGCATGGCCATGAGGTGCATGCGGTGCAGGTAGAATTTCTCAAGGAGTGCGGACCTTCATGTCCGGATCATGATAATAGAAAATCCATGCCTACGCATGCAGATTAGGCTTTCTGCATTGGAGCGGTATTCTCGGACCACCAAGTGGAGTCTCAGTTTAGATGTTTTTGCTTTGGGAGACTCAATTATGGCCCACTGTTCATTGTACATGATGATTCGGTTTCCCTTTTTCCAATGCCATCTGGTTATTCGCAATGGTCCACGAGAAGCTGGTTCACCATGTGAGATTTAGAATTTCGGTAGATCACCCCGGGGGATGTTTGTGGGCAAGTGGGTTCACCATGTGAGATCAAGACTGATTTGCCTTCATGGTTGGCCCTCATTTTATTAGACCAATCAATTATATAAAACTAAATATAATTTTATGATAAATTAGTATAAATACATTATACTCACATAGTGCAAGTTTTGGAATTGCCACTTCATTTTCTTTTGGCTTTAGTAGTGTTAGATTTACTAAAATATTCTCAATTTATTGCAAACAGATTAACAAGTAAACATCATACCTAATTGCTAGCAGACAAATATGCCTAAATGATGATTATACTGTTCAGTGTTTGGCCAGATTGCCATGGATTTCACCCCTGACCTGTACCATTTAATATAGAACAGATATTCTAGACCATGTATTAGCATTCTAGTTACAACTTTGCTAACAATATTAAAATAACGGAATAAATATAAAGCTATAGAATTAATTTCATCATAAGTTAACAAAACTAAGGCGGACCAACGCTGTTAAGATACAAGCAAACAAAATCTCAAATCCTTCACTGACACATTTACTTTGGCAAGCCTTCTATTGCATAAACATATAGCTCACCATGGAGATAGTTTCTTAAATTCCACAACACCACTCATCTTGGATAAGTCTTACTTCAGCAGGGAACAACTGTCAGTCAAGAAACAGCTTCCAGCATCCATTGCAGTTCAATCCAAGATCAAAACTTAAGAGGAAGACTTCACAAGGATAAAGGACGAAAAATCATCCACCGACAAGCGGTCACTGTTGTCAGCCACAGGAGGGCCATGAGCATCGAAGAATGCCAACAAAAATCGCCAGTGTTTCAGATGCTTGTACCCGTTGCCCATAGCAGCCTGTTGCTATTTTATAACGGTACATGGCTGACATCAGCTTTATCACTTTCAGGTACAGCAACAGGAGCTGGCTGTTGTTTGAAAACTCTCACCTGACAGAGCACACCACCAGCTTCATCAGCAAAAGTTATCTTCTTCTGTTTCTTAGAAACACCTTTAGGTGGAGTCGCTTCTTTGTTCTCAGCTAATCTCTGTCATCAATAAAACATGACTGGGATCAGATCATAAGCTAGCCCTTAAAAAGGGCAGATCAGTAACATTTCAAGTAAAATAGGAAAGAAAACCAACCATTATTTTACAAAAACGATTGCAATCCTTTGTCATCATAGATAACCACCTCCTTGTGGTCCTTTCAAGTTCTGATGCATTATCAGCAGCAGCTCTGATCTGTGAATAAAACAATCTTCTTAAACAACCGAACAAGACTAAAGAGACAGGAATAAGTTTTGCAAGAAAGAAAGTTGTGAGAGATGTTAAATCATGGAATGCCGTACCGGCCGGTACCGGCCGGTACCGGCCGGTACGTACCGGTCCGGTCCTAGACCGGTACCGGAACCACAAGAAAACCGGTATTTCCCAGTTTTTTAGCCGAACCGGCCGGTACGGAGCCCGTACCGGTCGGTACCGGCCTCGTATCGGTCTGGTTCGCACCAGTACAATTTTTTTTTTTTAGAACCACAGCGCCTCGCGCTGTGGTTTTTGAAACCACCGCGTACCAGCCGGTACGGTACCGGTATCGGCCGGTACGTACCGGACCGGACCGGTACCGTACCAATCCGGCCGGCCACCGGTACGCCGACCGGTATCGGTACGGCGGACCTTGTGTTAAATACTTGAAAAGATTATCTCCCATGGTAATGATGCATAGAAAATGCCAGAATGAGGTTTGTAGAGGTAAGGAAATCTGGTTGCAATGCAAATATAAAGTTACACAGGCAGAGAGATAGATGCAAACATATTGGGCATTGGATCCAACAACTCAGTTAACAGGCCTAGAACTAGGACTCTCAAAAAGGATAAAGATTAAGGGTTAAATGAAGCAATTTGAACAAAGGAATTGATAGTTGAATAACACAATCGTGCAATATCAGCTAACAATTTCAAATGGCAAGACACATCAAGCAATGTCCATGCAATCGTGTACTATGAATGGGTCGGAGTTAGCAATATTGAGGTGGTAGGAGCAGACTAAAAACAAGGTAGTTACCACTGAAAGTTTACATTCAAACTCAACTATAACAAAAAAAAAGTGGCAAATTTCAAAATGTAACATTATAATTTTCAAAGAACACCAAACAAAGAAGTATTCCAGGAAGAAGAATAAAGGGTCAAAAACCATGAAGTCTAATGGGTGGGTTCAATTTGAAGAGAATGATTGAAACAGGTCTTCAGATTGTTTATCCTTTGGCAGGAATCATGGGAACTCAGGAACTTATCCACGTTTCAAGTTTCACTTTTGCTCCTACTGAAGCATCAGAACTGGGTTCTGCTAGACATGCATAAGTTTGTGTGGTATTAGATATAAATGCAGATGTCCAAGTGAAATCAATATTGTTATTTTGCAAAGCTATTTGGGGCCTATTGGGTTCCAAACCATAATTTTTACCTCATCAACAGTAAATTTTGAAGGTAGAGAAGAACATGATTCCAAAGAAAGAGTTTCTTCCACAATGTTTTTCATGGACTTCAACCCCCTCAGAAGTTTCATTGCAATGTTTTCTATATCATGCATCTGTCGTTGTGAAAATTCAATGGCCTTCTCAGCTTGTTGGAGAAATGATGAACTCTTCATGCAAGAGCAAGGTGTCTTCCAAGAAGCATCCGGCGACCTAAGAATTCCTTCGTTAACTGAAAGAAGGGAGCCAATATTGTGGTTCTTTGGTTTCGTCCTCATTCGCTCAGGTGCCAGCAATGTTTCAGCTTCCTTGTGACCTAATACCAATGACGATGTCTTCATTTTAGTCCATGTCTCAAATCAAAGCCTCTTCTAACTCTGAAATTTTTTTAGTTACAACCTATAGGTGTAAAAATAAATACAAACATATACAAATGGTTTACTTACTACAGAGTTGGCTGGCATCACATAAATCGATGTCATTCAAAGCCTGACACAGCTTTTCTTGAGAAGTCGGAGAAATGGCCTGCAAAGTAGTACTGGAAATTAAGTCCACAGCATCAGATATGGACCATCTAAGAAATAAATTATTAGTATAATTCAAACCTTTCGTTTTGATAATAGCTTTTTTGGAGGATTATCTACTAACATCCCCTGATCATGTTTGTCTTCTTTTTCCATGTTCTGTCCCTTTTCATCAATTAACTGGGAGATTTCAGAAGCTGGCTCATCTTTAGCAGCATGCAACTTTTCTTCCACTCCAAAAGATGAACATTTTCCTGCAGCCTTTGATAAACTATCAGCATAATGCAAGCCCATGAGACTACTGGAACATGGCAGGGAACTTTTAGAAAACCCCAAATCAGGTGCGCCAGTGAGTTTCTCGGGGTCAATCAAACCAGATATTTCAACAGAATCAGATGTTGCTTCCTCTGTGTGGCCTTCCACTTGGGAAGACAACTCCTCCATCTTATGTGAGAGTTTAACAAGAGCATGTGAATCGGCACCACAGCATGTATAGGAAGACTCTGGGGAGTAAAACTTATATGCTTCTGTAGTGGAGAACTCTTCTATATCAGTTCTAGTTCTCTCATTACTTTTTTTTCGTTCATCCGCAGCGACTGTATGATGAGCTGAATTACTAGGGCATTCACCTTCTGTACCAGTATTAAAGACTCCACCCAAATCATGTTCCTTGGACAGGAGACTAGGATCATTGGTCACATCTTCTATGTAACAACATATTGGCATTTCTTGTACAGGTAAATCGTGAGTTAAAATTTGAGCATCCTCATGTCCCAAGACAGAAGCACAAGCTTCTGCAAGTTTAAAATCCATGGTTCTGTAGCTATTACTGCTAGCTGAACATTGCATTTGGTTCGATATACTTATACATGTAACCTCTTCCAGCAAAATGCAGTGGTTTTCTGTGCTAACACAGATATCAGAGACAGGATATACAGTCGCAGAGACTGAGGCAGAGCTACAGGGATCAGAGGGAACTGCCTTGTGTACAGAAACTGAGGAAGGACAAAGTTTCTGATTGGACATTTCTGAAAGGTTCATCTTCCCAATTTCAGCAGCATGTTTTGCATCAATTTGTGGAAGAAAGTACTCATCAGGTTCCATATGTTCAGTAGAAACCTCGTTAAGGCAACAAGATGTAGATGTTCTACTGGTAGGATTTGATCCTTGATTCTCCAAGACATCTTCAACTCCTCCAAATATTTCAGCAGATGACTCTTCAAAATAATTGAATTTTGCAATGAAATCCACAGTAGAAGAAGCAGCAATATAAATTGTGTTCTCATGCTGTGGAGATTCATTTTCCAAGATCTCATTTTTGAGAGTATCAGCCAATTCAGGTCTATCAACATGTAAAGTCCTCCCTAAATCAGGTGCTGATGATGGGAAACTATTATTTAATTTCTCACCAACCTTCGGAAGCAGCTCAGCAGATGAATTGTCTAGAAAATTACAAGTATTAATGATGTCCAAAGTAGAATTAGTATCTATATTTACTGCATTTTGTCCATCCAAGGAACAAGTTTTCACGATCTCAGTTTTGACATCATAAACCAATTCTGGACCACCAGCATAAGTTGTTAATGACAGGAGAGAATTGTTTGCTTCGACAAAATTTTTCTTGACACTCCCTCTAAAATTTTCTTCAACAGTCTCTGCAAGAGAAACAGCAACATCATAAGAATATCCAAAAAAACAAAAGAGAAATACAGAAGTAATTCAAGTCCCAGCTACCTTCCTCAGCCCTATCAGGTAGTCAAGACACTGATTGTATATAACATCAAATTTAGCAATAAAGTCCAGAACAGGACAATCAGAACCATAATCATACTGGTAATCACAAGAATTGTTTCTTAAATCTTACCTGCCTCACTTTTTATGTCATGTAGATCTGAAGCACTGTCTTTCGAAGGCCTATTTGTTATTGATGCCTTCATTTCTGTGACAGGCATTGAACTTTGCATGTCATTAGAAGATAGAGAACAGGTCTTTGCAGGCACCACTTCCATAGGGACCAAAGAGACTGGAAATAGATGTGCACGCTTCTTTTGCTTTCTATCTTCAGTAGATCCTTTTGCAACCTTCAACTTCAAGGTTATAAGGGGTTCCTCAAGGTCAAGCTCCTCGTCTTTCGGTTTCACATAATCATCCTTCCAGTTTTGAGATGGATCAAAATATGAGCAGCTTTTAAGATCAACTGCTGCAGAAGCACCAGATTTCATGACCTTCCGCTTCTTAGCTCTGCAGCTTGCTCGCAAGTCCTTCAAAGTCAAAGCATTAAGGCTTTGGTCTCCACCACCAGTATTAGTTTCTTCATAACTATGGTTCCCAGGATAACTGCTGTCAGCAGGATTATTAACACGTTCATTTGATTTGGAAGAAGTATGGCTATCTTCTTCAGACTCAAGCATCTCAACTTTTATTTGATTGGCAACAGTAGAATAGTCTCCACTATTTTGCCGCTGATGTTTTGAATTTAAATTAACAAGATTGAGACCTGTTTCATAAATAGCACTGATTCCCCTGAGCCTTAATGATTGTCTCCTAGGGGGGGTAACATTATGATTTTTCAGCTTTGAGCCCCCCATGGAGCCTGAATAGACCAGCTTAGAAAGACTGAGTTTATATTCCCCTTCCTCCTCACGAGATGCTTCTCATTTTGAAGATCAGTCCTGCAGCATATGGAAAACAGAGCGACAGGTTATTAATAGTGCTCATGAACTGCATATTTAATATGACTTTACCATCCACTCCAAAATCAGATAAGGTTTTTGGGTTCACCTATTTGCTAAGATCAGTCAAAAACATCAAAAGTCATGACAGATTATGCATAACAACCAGTACAATACAAAGGCATCATAAATTCACAGAAGAAATGCTGAGACATCATAGTTAGAAGATTTGGTAAAACTAAAATAATCAAGAGTAGATTTTCAAAATCAGATTGCTGAGATGCAACAAAATTTCAATAAAACCTGCCTAAATCTGCTAAATGACAGAAAGCAGTGCATCCATTCCCAGGTTATCTCCCCTTTCTCATTTTGGAAAGCATGAATTGAACTCCAGACAGCATATGCCAAAAATCAGGAAACAAGGATAGAAAAACTAACCTGCATGCCAAACCGAATAGAGTACGAATAAAAACAAAAATAACATTTTTTTCCTATTCATCTGCTGCTGCATACACTTTGTGGTTCACTATTTCTTCATTGGATGCAAATACGATACTTCATTCCTAGTGGTATTGATATTTTGATGATGTGTCAAGCATTGTCAATATAGCATGCAACTTATGACAGCAACATAATTATGAGAGAGAGAGAGAGGATTAAATATATCTGTTTTGAATTCTAAGGCATCTAACAATACAGACTGCAGATAGATTCACCCTGTAAATGGTGCAAAGAGAAGACAACACCGTTCTCCCATGACACAACCGCCCTATCTACTCTTAAGAGTGCAGTCCAAGGAAGACAGACTCAAACTTGACAGTGGTTAGCTACTACCACCAAGAAATTCCAATAAAATGAGAAGAAGAGGGCAATGAAAGCTGCTCCAACTTTTCAAAAACAGTACAGGAAAACTCAAAACATTCTACAAAGACAAAAGATAGTGTGCTGATCAAAGAAAAGTTTAAGCTATCATTAAGAGATCCAGCCTCTGCAATAGCCTAAAAAAATTACAACTGATTGAGAATGCCTCATGCAACTGTAACAGAATAAAAGGAAATAGACATGGATTAAGCAAAAGGAACAAAAGAAATATAAATCGTGAAGAACAAATAGGGAATGCAGGACTAAATCTTTTGGTGTAGACGATATTCCTTTAAAACAATTACAGTCTGTGTGAAACTCAAATATTTTGCATAATGTGTTGAAAATGAAAAGGATTTGGCTAGCCACATGCAACCAAAATAGAGACGGAATATAGAGGTTTCAACAATCTCCCACACGAATACAGATTTTCTAAATTTATTATTCAAAATCATCATATATCATTTCGTTCAAGAGTGCTGTATTGAAGGCTAGGAGTTTGGACTACATTGGTACAGGCAAGCATCTCTGGACATAGAACCTCTGTCAGACTTAGCAACCTAAATGCATGTTATGAGGCTAGTGGTTGCTTATCATGGGGAGGCTTGTCGAGGTAATTTAGTGATCCCTAAGCTTTCATGATTGCTCAACTTATTGGCCTTGAGCTTGTTCATCACAAAAAATTCTTTGGTACTGCTGTTCAGGGGCAATTTCATCATAAAATTGTGCTTAGAAGACACATTTCCATAATCAGTTCTACCACATATTCAAGCAATTTATTACCACCTAAAGAACCTAACATCTTGGATCCTCAATTAGATCAGTGTCATCCATCCACCTTAATGAGTCCATAATTCTTTACTTCTAATCCTTTTATTAGAAGATACACCAAATTGTAGCATAAATGGCATAATATATTGTGAGAAACCAAACAGATATAGCTTCATAACTATTTTTATCTTATTATATATGCCATTTAGTCATCAAGATTTTCTCTTCTAATCCTTACATGTAGCAATTGGTTATCACAATGATTTGACAATAGAGAACTGGCTTGCTGGTAAAAAAGGATTAACCGGCTTGCTGGTAAGAAAGGATTAACCGGCTTGAGTCATTTGGCATCATAGCCAATTGTTTAAACCACCGAAAATCCCAATTCCATGACAGAAAGGTCATTATAACACTTTTGATATTGATTTGAATCGGTGCCTCAAAAAGCCAAAAGAATTGTTCATCACATCGGTTAAACTGGTTAGCCCTGTGACACCTGAAAAGCCTATGACATGAAGTCCTGTGACAGCTTTTTTATGCATTCATCAGTCTCTTAAAAGCACTAGAACAATACCTACTAAACCTACCTCATTACCTATTCATTCTACCCTCTGCGCAAGAAATTAATGGCCCAGCAGATTTAAGCACTTCAATAATGCAGTTATTTTATAATACCTCTAATATACTGGCATCAATTAGTCAGAGGCAGATTAGTTGATTCACAGAATATAAAATTTTGGTATGTTCATGGACATACAAAGAGGTTGAAAGGTCTTTCTCCCCAAGAGGGAGCAGTGCTAGGGTTGGATCATAGGTTCTAGGTTGTGGGCTGAAGTAAGCCCAGAGTTATAGCAACAGGTTAAAACGCTAATACATAAAATCATCACTACCATAAAGAAAACTACAGAGGACCTAAGAACTACATTTTTCAGGCATAGATAAGGAAAAGAGCACCTGTGGTCCTAGGCCTTCCAAATACTGTTTTGCATTATAATATGCTAGCCTGAGCAAAGTATAACCTACTTCAAGTAATATGGATAAGGTAACCAACCTGTGGTTAACAAAATGATTCTTCACTACTCCAGAAATTTCAAATTTAGGATTGACAATATGTGAGAAATCCTGCACCAAGTTTCCAAGTAATAGAGAACTTTCTATTGAAGAGCAAGACATTTGATTCAACAATTACGACATGACTTCATTTCAGCAGTATATTTGGAGTCAGCTGCATATACTGGCAGTTGTTTCATTGTTAATTTCGTTATCCTCATGATACCAGTAGGACTCATTTAAGAAGCTACTTAAGTGTTACATATATGCACAGCCAGAAGTTCTAATTTGCACATATAAAAGCACCTTCGACTTTGTTATGCTGGAATAAATATTCCATCTTTGCACTCCCTTCAGTCATTTCATTTCATAAATGTCAGAATAAATTAGTTAGTAAAAAATCACTTTCAAGATTGTAATGGCATCCAAGGTTGTTTCAAATGATTGTAATGTATATTCACTACATGTGCTCTTGTCATATTCTACTGAAAAGTTTCATGGATATATATTTATGCTAGTGTCTTGAAAGTTCACAAGACACAAGAATCAATGTACAAAGCAAAAGCAAGAGATCTTTTCCTTGATCAAGTCATCATCACTCTTGGTATCCAAGTTGTGCATATCCTTACATATGTAATCTGCATCCCTTAATAAACCTAAACCCAGAAGTAGTCACTGCATATATTCATCTACTAATTTATAACCATATTTGATAGGACCTGACTTGCTAATAAGATTCTTGTCAACTTCTCATACATGCTAGATACAAAAGATAGGTCTTGTTTGAAATTATGATATAAAATGTTTGCACTACTATATAGTTTCAAGTTTCAACTATAAAAAAGTTTGCATTACCATATAGTTTCAATTTTCAACTATATGCGTGGTGCCGAAAAGTAATGATACAAGAGGAATGTTGGGACAGTAGCAGTCGAACAAAAAAATGATATTCTATCTATTCAATTAGCAGAGCCGGTCATGTCAGTGAGTTCCAGGTTCAGATTAGTGGATTTGCTCACCAAGTCTTGCTGTAGCTAAATTAGTTTGCTATGCTCGCAAGCCAACCACCTTAATAGTTTCTCTCTAGGAAAGCTCAGAAGAATGAAGATAATAGGAAGAAGAAAGTTGCTTGAAAGCACTTATAAGAAATCTAAATGCCTTTATTTGTTAGCATAAAGAAAGGTCAGGTCTTCCTATTCTCACAAGGAAAAATTATAGCATGTAAACAAGAGGAAGATGAAAATAGATTAGGAAAACCAATAAGAAATCTAAATTCCTTTAATTTATGTTGATGCAAGAAAGGTTTTATTAATATCTAAAAAACAGGAAGAATTGATGCCTGACAACAGATTCCCAATTTAAATAGCTGATCCTCCTAGACACCCTTTTGCCTAAACACCAACTTGACTATCACATACTAAGAAATGCATATCATCATAATATTAATCACCAACAGGTAATTTTTTTCTGGATAGGAATTGGCCAAATTCACAAGAAAATATGCAGGGCACACTCACACTATCATGCCAGTCAACGTCGAATCATGTGTTACGGATGCCAAACCACAAGGTGAATATGCAAGCCTGAGGTACATGTGCTAACAACACAAGTCTAGCAGGGTCTTGCCTTGACAATCTGGCCAAGCTCTTCTTTGTAATACATTCTTTGTTCCAAAAAAATAGTGCCATAATTTCGAACCACACGAAGCCTATATAAATCCTAACATTGTACTACCAAGATGCAAAGCCAAACATCCATGAACTTGCTATGCAGGATCACTGCAAAGAAGACTTCCACCTTTTTAGAGGCTTCTGGCATTACAGTTACACTAGTTTCATGTTTCAAGGTGAAAGAGGAATGATTATCTTGTCGAACATCTGAAGAAAGAGATACCTAGTCTAGGCCACGCATCCATCTTTTATTCAAAGAATTTATGATAGGAAAGTTAGAAACAGTGTAACAAAAACCAGAGAGAAAATTCTAAATCATAATATCTTCACATTAGGGGATCACAAGTAACATGCCATGAGTTGGGAGGAACTATAAATTCCTCAACCATAAACCCAATATTACAATGAACCTTAGAACCAGAAAGAAAAAGAAGAAAAAAAAGCATAAGTTGGAAGCTTTAAATTTTCCTTCAATACTATTCAACGTTTGTGATGACACTTGCAAGGACGCACAAATCTTGGACTGATTTTGACATTGCTCTTGAATCATTGAAATTGTTTCTCAAACAGATTCAAATATAGAACTTACTGGATCTACAAAAGTTTACAGCATGATGATCATGATATCAGGTTCATCTTGGGACATCCCTCAAAATGAACAACATGACAAATTAACAATAGTTACATGCATAAATGAAACATGAACACTTGTAGCATAAGGCAAAAAAAACAACCATTGTTGATACAAGATCAGAAGAAATCGAAAAAATAAAAGTGAGCTTAAACAAAAGAAATCCAGCAACGTATCTCACATAGTCCAAGACAAATTGATTCACGAGGAGAAAAGAAATCAGAGCAATAAAAGAAAAAATTAACTCTAGGTGCTTTAGCTACAAAAACCCTGGCTTGGATTGAATCGTAGATCTAGGTAGATTATCTGACAATGATCCGCACGAACCTAAACCCAACCAAAAAGGATCAGAAACAGATGCCCTAATTTGCAGAAGCGAATCGATTGAACTGAAAACGAGATCCAAATGCCATCGATCTGCCGGAAACTGACCTCAATAGAAGCTATCAACCAAATAGAAGATTGCGAAGGCGGCTTGCGAGCAGAAACCCTAGCTGAAGAGTGTTCGCGGAGGGCGAGACTAGGCGAGGAATGGAAGGCTACAGAGAGAGAATTGGGGGTAAATGACGGGAAGGGACAAATAATTAAATAAACGAGCGCGAAAGCCTTGGCGGGAAATAGCAACCTCATCCTAGGATTTTCGGACGTTATTTTATTGCTGGGGCCCATCATAGCCGTCGGATCAGTGAGCTTTGAATGAAATCAGAGGGGACAGGGGATATGGTGATGGTTCAAACGGACGGTGGATAAGAGCAACAATTAAGATGGGTTTTAACCTGCAAATGAGTCAGATGAGAACACAATCCAATTGAGCTGCAACTTGGACAGGTTGAGTCAAGTCGGAGACGGATGCTAGCCCAACCCCAACTCCAAATCCCACAGCGCTAACTCAACCCAGCCTGAAACCACTAGGCATTTCTCCAGGCCAACCCAATCCTATTTTAAGCTAAATTTGAGTTATATTGTGTTAGCCAAGTCAAGTTAAGTTAGTCAAATTGAGGTAGGTCAGTTTATGTTAATTGGATTTAATGTAGTAGAATAGAAGTTTAATTTGGAGAAAAGATTTAGAATCTTTTTGTTGGATTAATACCTTAACTTATTCATGAATTTGAATGATGCATTTTATACATAATTTAGTAAGATTAAAAATATAATTATATTGACATATAAGCAATCTATATAAAACATAAATATGAACTATTTATTTGTTGAGATATTAAGTCAAGTTAGGGTCGAGGCTAGTCGGGTTAAGCCAGGTTGCGTTCGGCTTGGATTAGATGTCAACTTTAATTTAGTCCTTCTTGAAGTCAAGTTCAGATTTTTGAGCCCAAGTCCAGCCCAAATTATCTTAATCTACATAACTAATGAGTGAGTCAGGTAGCATCTTTAGATTGAGCCTGCACCTCTATGATCCAAAGATCCAAAGATGTGACTAGATTTGGCTTTAATTTGAATCAAAGAATGCGTAGATTGCTTGTTTGCTTTACAACCAAGTGGGGCTAAGGCTAGTCTTTCTAAATTGCATTTTGGTGGACAGAATTGGGCTTGTTTAACGCTTTGTCATGTAAAAATTAAAATCCATCTTTGCGAGATTTATTTCACTTTCCAACGTGGCTGGAGTTTGATTCTACATCCATGTCCAGTTTACGATTTTCAGGTGAAAACACGGGTCAAACCCAAAATGGACCAAAGGTGTACTTGGTGTAGGCTAAAGAATATTTTTTTATAATTTTTAAAGTAAAAAAATTATTTTCTAGAAAAATAAGTATTTGATAACATTACCTAAAAAGAGTTATTTTTGTAAAAGAAGCAAAAGTTTAGAAATGCTTTTAGGAGAAGTTATAAAACCTGACTTATAGCTTCCCCTTCTGCAAGATGAATTTTCTAAAAAGTCTTGAAAATATGAGCACAAAAATCACTTCCATAAATTAGAGAATCCTTGCTTGTAACTTTTCTTTTCTCCAATGGTATTCAAAATAGAGCTGGAAAAATCTAAATCAAAATTTTTGTTGGAAAAAGATTTGCAAAAAAATTCACCACCTTACTTTGCAGATTCAATATCATCTCTTTTTTTTTTTTGAAGATTTCATAGGATATTTTTATAATGGGGTAAAATCCTGTTTGACCTTTCAATACTAGCCCACCAGCAGAACCCATATCAGTCTGAGTTGCACTCAAGTTTTGAGTAAAATTTGTACAAAATTGTAAATAATTGATTTTAGATTGTATTTAATATAATAGAAAATTTCAACAAATTACATAGTTTATTAGCATGTTATTTTTATACACTACTTGTTATTATATTATAACAAGTTGTAGTATTAGTTATTTTTCTATATGTTTATTAATGACCAATTGTGCAATTAGCCATCATGTCAAATATATTTCTAAATTCTATCCTTCACAAATTTGTGTAGATCGTATTCTCAGAATTTGTGCAGGTTTACATATGCCAAGTCTAGTGGATCCAATACTTTCATGAGGAAAAAAAAAGCAGAGTTAGGTGTCATTTTGTATGCCTTTCATTTTTATTATTTTTAGAAATAAAAAATTATTTATATCTTATATCTAACATTTTAAGAATATAAACATGATTAGTATAGTTAATTATTTTTAAAATATAAATATAATTATGGTGGCTAAAGGAGTGATCATAGTGATAGAGATAATAGAGGCTATAATGATAGTGATAGTTGCGGTAATATTGGCAGTGGGGGCACCAATAATGTGATGATGGCGGCAGTGGTGTGGCAAGCAATAATGATGGCAAAGGTGGAGGAGTGGCAATAGCAATTGTGACAGTATTGATGACAGCATTTGTAGCAGCGACGCTAGAGATAATTACAACAATGGCGGTAATGATGATGGTAGAAATAATGGCAATGATGATAGCCGTAATGGTGGTGGTAGAGATGGTCAAGGTGATAGTAGTAGTGATGCTGGAGAAGACAATAGTGGTATGAGAGTATGGCGGTGATAGTGAAGGTGGTATCAATGGTGGTGACAAAAGACATTCGTTTCATATTTTTGAAAATAATGAAACTATTTTTTTTTTACATTCTTTCTAGAAATAATGAAAAATGAAGTTTAAAAATAGAAATTAAAAAAATAATGGCACCAAACATTTTTAGCACTCAAATCGGGTCGGATAAAATTTGACGACATCCATTTTTGTATTTATTTTGGATTGGATTCAAATAAAAATAAAAATGCTAATATTCGATTGGATACGGATTCGAATTCAAATTTCTTATAAATCTTGCTGGACTTAGATCCAAATTTAGATCTTAAAGATTTTCATATCCAAATACGAGTATCCTATAAAAAAATTCTCTCAAAATTGCATTACTGATTGAAACCATTGATCTTTTCTTTAAAAGACAAATACTCAACCACTAGGCTATAACATGCAATACCATTTAGTATAAGTAGTTTATTTTCCTTATTCATTATGTATTCAGGTGATTAAATAATCATTTGATGAATAGTATGATATTTCATATTTTATTTATTTTTTAAAAATGTAAGCTCGACATTTGGGGTTGTGGGATCCTATGGATCGATCCTTTTCAAAACTGCGAGAAGAAATGATGGCAGTGGCAAAAATCTCATTTGTATGCACGATGCTTCGAAAATGGAACCCACTCTATAGAAATCATACCTATCATTAAATGCAGTTTCCAAAAATGCCGAGGGTTGATCAGGCAGCTTGAATTCAACTTGGTTGGCTTATCCGACAAATAATTTGACTACTTTCTTTACCTGAGTCGAGTAAGCACAGCTCGGGCTCGAAAGTGTGGGACAAGTAATATAGCTTGGATTCACCATCTTCAAAATCTCGTTTGACAGCTCAACCCACCAACTAGATGATATTGCATATCCAGCAAAATCAATGCCCAATCAAATCTTCTAATAATCAACATGATTGGTTGGAGCTCAGTGCAATCTTAATGCACCCGAAAAGGAATATCATGACCAACCAGCAAATAAAAAAACTGCCCGATCGTGGTGTACCTAAAAAGAATTTTTTTAACTATCCCGATTAATGAATATGGAAAGAGCTCAACTATGCACCCGCAAATCACACAATCCTCATCATATAGATTCATATCCTCTTTTCTTAGATACTAGCACTATAGGAATAATCAGGAAAGCAGACGACATATTGCCGACGCTAGAAAGAAGCATTGGAAAAAGATTAGGCAGGCTCAACTTTGCTAGATAGATGTGTCGTCTTGTTATTGGTTTCTAACGAAGCTTCTTTGCGTCGACACGTTAAAACTTTTTTTCCAACGCTTTTTTAAACATTGTAAAATCTATGATGCTTTAAAGCATCGTCGGAAGTCAATAAACACCCAAACCCTAGCTTGACTCAGCCCGCCCCTTTCTGATTTTTTTTCTCTCCTGCTTTGCTGCCTCTCTTGGCCTCCTCCTCCTCCTTCCTCTCGCCTGACCTCCTCCTCCTTTTTCTTGCCTGGCCTCCTCCACCGTCACCTGCCTCTCCCAACCCCCAGCCTCCTCCTCCATCGCCTCTCGCTTGGCCTCCTCCTCCTTCCTCTCACCCGGCCTCCTTCATCACTAGCCTGTCTCGGCCCCCAGCCTACTCCTCCTTCGCCTCTCGCTCGACCTCCTCTTCTGTCGCCAGTATCTCTGCCAGCCCCTCCTCCGTCACCTCATTCTCGATCCTACAGCAAGTTAGTCCACTTGCACCTTTTTGTCTTTCTGGCTATTTACTATTGTTCTATCGCATTAGCTGCTACTATTCATTTTGGATGCCATGGGGAACCCTTAGTTGTTTGTCATCAATGGGTTGAGGAAAAACATGGGTTGGGGGAAGAACCCTCATTTCCTTCTATTTTGTTTTCGCCTTCTTTTAAAATCTAGCCTGCGTGTCCTTAAAATTGTAGGCATTATTGAAGAGTGGATTGTCAGCCATTTGAGTTAAACATATCACTATTCTTTGTTAATTGTATCCTTTGTCTTATATTTGGAAGAGGGATCTCTGAAGTTTGGGGGATCCAAGGCTTGGACTTGAAAAAAAATGTGATTGCGGATTTAGATGTAGAATTTGGTAGAGGAAGGCTAGGTTTGTTGTGAGCTTGTGTATTTCAATACAGAAAAAAGTATATATATTTATATACTTACTGCAATCAAAGTTTATATAGTGTATGTCGGTTGCTAAGTTTTTTTTCTTATAAATTTTTATAGAATATAATATTATTTTTTTGTTTATCTTTTTAGGTAAGTTGCAATTCAATCAGTATTCTAATAGAATGGACAAAAGTTGAATAAATAAGTCAAGATCCAGCAAAAAATATTTGGATGGAGTTCAGAATTTTATTAAATTTGATTTTGAGAATGCTAATATGAACGGAAGCTAATATGGTGTTAGAGTTACCCCCACTCAATTGTCTACAATGAGCAGATATACTCAAGATATCAGACAAAGTAGTAGCACTACAAAGGTTTGTAGTCTAAAGGCAGCGATAGAGGAGATGAGACAGAGCAATCAAACAGAGATGGAGGAGATGAGGCAGAGACATCAAAGAGAGATATAATCCTTGAGGGCTCAACTTATTGATTTTCAATTCTTAACTTCTAAAGTTTCTATCCTTTTCTTGTAGGTTTCTAATATTTTCTCTACTCGTAAAGATGATGATGATGATGATGATGATGCCATCGACCCTGATAGCTCTTAGACTTCATATTTAGGAGTTATATATATATATATTATATTTTTTTGAAACATATTGTAAATGTAAATTGATAATGTAAATGTAATCATATTTGACAATATGAATATTTTGAATGATCTGTTTGATTATGACATGTGTTATTATATGACTTTTGTTGTGTATGTGTTTAGTATATATAAATGTATACAGAATTTTTAAAAAAATTTAAATATTTTTTTAAAAAATAACTCTTACTATGCTTTAAAGCATCGTTAAAATATATATTAGTGATGCTTATTAGCGTCGTTAATTAGAGACACAAATAAACGTCACTGATATAACATGCTTCATCATCAAAGCTTTTAAAAAGCGTCGACGATTAGCGATGCTTATAACTCTTCTAATTATCGACACCTTCAAAAAAACGTCATAAAGTTAGTTTTCGACAGTAGCATAGCCAACGCTTTTGCAACACTTTAGAAAGCATTGGAAATAAACTACCGATACTTTTTCACATCGGTATACACATTAAAAAGCATCAGCAATGCCTAATTTTCATGTAGTGTAGGCACAAGGACCCTCCAAGTTTGGAGAAAAATCTGAATACTATACTCCGATACTTCTATCGCTCTTCCAACTCTTTTGTTTCCTCTTAAAACTCTGCCTGACTTAAACATTGGTAGGTCTCCCGTCGAACACATTTCGGCGACCCTCTGATCATTTTCTGTGGTTACAGAACAGCTCTAGCACCATGCTATGCTCCTCTAGCTCAACCAAGCAAATTGGCACGTTCACCTGTTAGGTCGAATTTTGAGCGACAATAGAGTGCAATTGGTATAATGTTAAATCTGCATAGATTTTTTTGTAAGTCTTGCATTTTTTTTTGAAAAGTAAGATCACAAATTTTAAAATGATAAATATAATAGATTAAATTAACATGAAATACAAATTATTATTACTTCATTCATAAATTTCTAATAGAACATATACAAATTTATGAAATACAATGCTCATAACATATCAAAAATAATGAGAAAATAATATGAGATTTCACACTATATTTTGAACTTAAGAGAATTTACCAAATTTTTATTGGTAGAATTATCAATAAACTGGTCATATTTGCAAGTGTTTATGAAACTCATTATCTTGTAGATAAATTTGCATAATTAATTATAATTAAAAGTGAAATATGTATTTAAAACTTATGTAAACAAAATTATGTTTGGTCTATTTTAGGTGACAGGTAGTCTTCAACAAATGAATAAGTGTCTTCACATGATAGATTTATACTATATTTATTTATATATAATGTTATAAGAAGTAGTATTGCTTGCTTAATTACAAATATTTATGATTTATTAAATTTATCAAATCTTCAATATCATTCTTATGCATTTGGAGAAAGATTTTCATAACTTGCCATGTCCAAAAACTAGTATAAATATCTAACACTTTTTATACAAATTTGGAGTAGGACTTATATAATTTGTGAATGATAGGATTTAAATACCAAATTGACGGAATAATTACATAACTGATTTGGAAGGTCTGGGGACAATTTTGTCCCTACATCAAAAATGTATGGAATACTCAAAAAATTATAATGATATTGAATTTGTAAAATGAAAATAGAGTATAACTTTCTTGCAAAATCTTCTTTTATTTTTTTTTGCGCCATTCTATGCATTTTAATACTTTTATTTGCCTACAAACCAGAAATATAAGGAAAAGAAGCTAAATAATACTTTTATTTGCCTAAACTTAGTCAAATTCATTTAGCCCAATTTTGATGAGGATTGATTTTCTAGAATATAATAGAGAACCATGACTCACTATCCAAATTTGAACTTGAGACCTATCTCATGTAAAGAAGAACAAGATGATAATAATAACAAACATCAGAAAAATATGTAAATTGTTAAAAAAAGTACAAGAGATTGCCTACCATATTATCGTTCAGATTACGAATCTAATGCATAAGAGATGGTAATTGGCTGAGGAATACATGGGCCTTGGCTAAGGTACTGCATCAATACCGACCGTGCCATATCGGGCTAATAAATTGAGTGAAAAAGTAGATAATAAAAAAACGAAGCTCAAGACTAGCTTGATTTCAAGTGTAGTCTAAAATTTGAGCCTGGATCAACATATTGAGCCAAAAATCTTGGCCAAGCTTGTTTCACTTTGGTTTAGCAGGCCCCTTGGTGCCCACGAGACAATATGGACAACCAGGCATGACATGAATAATAAATTTACTTTGCAAGTCTAGTAGCCGACCCACTCAAACCGAAACATGGACCCCACATGCCTTTAATCCCTTGCCACATGGAGCTTAAAGTTGTTTTTTAATAATAAAAAAAAGAAAAGCTAAAAAAAAAAGGTTGAAAATAAAAAAATAAACGAAAAAAAGATAAAGAAAATCAGATTCTCTTAGAATTCTTTGCCGGCTCTTTCCGCAAAACTCCCGCTAGATGATCAACCTGGCACACGCCGCTTGTGGCCTCCTCTCTCTTCGCCTTCTCCACCGTCGCATTTCTTTCGAGAAGAGAGAGGGGAGGGGCGGCAAAGTCAGGAGCGGGAACAATGAAGGCGACTCTCAAAGGCAAGTACGAAAACATCAAGAGCTCCGCCACTGCCTCCCTCTCCGTCGACGTCAAGGCCAGCGATGTCAAGCTCCAGACCACCGTCACTGACGTCACCGTCGCCCGTGGCCCCAACTTGCCCTACGCCTTCTCCTTCTCCCTCGAGAAGCCCGGCTCCTTCTCCATCGGCTACACACCCCAAAAAGTAACCCAGTCCCCCCTCACCGTTATCCTTACCGTTTTCCCGTCCTTGTTTCGACGCCGTCCGTCAATCATTGCCCTTTATGCTAGGACGCAAGGTTCCAGTTCAGGGACTCGATGAAGGTGCTGGGGAGGGCGGTGGATCTCACGTACACGCACGCCCGGGGAGAGAATCGGACGGTGGTGGACGGGGCGGTGGCATTCGACGCGAGGAACAGGATGGCGGTGAGCCACGCGCTGGGGACCAAGGAGTGGAAGGTGGGGTACACGTACGCGCACGGGGCACTCCGGCGGACGGTGGCGGAGACTTCCTACGACTTTAAAGGCAACGCCTGGTACTTCGCCGTGACGAGGAGGTTAGAAGGGGGTGATGCCGTTAAGGCGACATACGGGACCTCCTCCCAAGCCCTAGGCCTCGAGTGGGCCCGGAACTCTCCAATTACCGGTACCTTCAAGGTAAATAAAATAAATAAAAATATTTTATTTTATATAAGCATATATTTTTTCTTTTTAATAAAAATGGCAAATTAATAAAATTTATCTTATTCCTTATGATATTTTCATAAATATATTATTAATTTTTAAAATATTAAAAAACTTCAACGTATTTTTATACTCGTATATAATTTTCATGCCAGCACTCGAAAAATAGATAATTCATGATTATAATTATTTATGCTACAATAAAGAGCAACAATGGTATTTGCTGAAAATTTTATATTTTATTTTTTAATTAAATAGTTTTTTATTTTTTATATTCTAGCATGCGCGTACTAATAACTTTGAGCTTTGACCAAGTCGGTCTCCATATGGGTTTAATAACTATGCATAGTGAGTTCCATCCCCATCTTTTGTGATTATATAACTAAAAGTTTTCATCGTTAAATTTTGCTAATATTTTGATTATTTTGAATAATAATTATGATAAAAAAAATAAAGATATAACTAATATCTAACTTATATCTATATCCATTCAAAATAATTATAGATATGCTTAGTGTTGCTGGAAATTGGACCCGGGGGCGACCACTGACTGAGGAGGAGGAGCTCTGGCTGGTGGTGTATCGGCGGGCAGCGTCCTCCGGGGACCTGCAAGAAGCCGGTGGCCGAGGTTTCGGCGCCGGCCCTCCGATGCTTTAGTCAGAAGGGGCTTAAGTTTGGAAAAGGAGATAGACTGTCAATAGAAATCTGAAGTCCTCCTTTGAGAGGAAGAAATTTTCCTTTTTATATGAGGAGTGCCAGAGTTACCTGTGATGTGACTAGGCAAATTAATGGGTTACCGTCATGATTGGGCGTGATCGTGTGAATTAATGAGTTGCCGTGGATGGCCCGTTCCCATCATGGGAGGAGATGGCGCACAGCCAGAGCTTGCTTGTGGCGCGCAGTGCAGTCCATTCTTGGGAATGGTGAGGCATTGACAGTCGTAGCAGGGTATGGTCCGTGGTTGATATGTCGTGACGTGGCCGGCAAGCAAAGCATGGTGCGGTGAGGCTGCCGCAGGGCATGGCAGCAACATGTGGACGATGAGGTCGGCCTTCTGAGGTCAGCTCAGCTTTTTAAGGTCGGCTTTCTGAGCTCGGCAGCCTTCTGTGGAGCTCGGCACCCTTCTGTGCTCGGCCTTCTGAGCTCGGCAGCATTCTGAGCTCGGTCTCCCGGTCTCGGCCTTCTGAGCTTGGTCTACTGAGCTCGGCCTCCTGAGCTCAGTCTTCTGGTCTCGGCCTTCTGAGCTCGGTCTGCATGAGCTCGGGCTTACTGTCGGATTTGGGTGCTTTAATTGTATTTATGGGGTGGTCCATTTTTCCCCCCAACACTACCCCCCGACTTCCGAGTTCGAGCTGCTTTTTGGCTCGAGCAAAGGAAGTAGTCCAGTCATCGATCATCCTGTAATATAGCCAAATATCTATGGAGATGTATGTGCTAAGTAGGGTGTACCTCTCGTGCGGTTGGAGCTAACGGCCTTAAGCCGAGCTGTCCAACCCGAGCTAAGTGACTTTGCTCCGAGGTCGACTTCAGCGGCCTTTTTTGGCTTGTGGTCGACTCAGCAGGGTGCCCCCACTCAGGTCGGGGCGTGTCATTGTAGGAGGCGTCGAATAGCGTCGAAATGTCGTCGAAGTGGCGTCGAATGTCGTCGAAGTGGCGTCGAATATCGTCGAAGTGGCGTCAAAGTGGTATCGAATGTCGTCGAAGTGGCGTCGAAATGTCGTCGAAGTGGCGTCGAAGTGGCATCGAAGTGGCATCGAAATGTCGTTGAAGTGGCATCGAAGTGGCGTCGAATGTCGTCGAAATGTCGTCGAAGTGGCATCGAAATGTCGTCGAAAACTTAGATGAGCTCGAGTATGGAAGAGCTCGAGCACTTAGATGAGCTCAAGTATGAAAGAGCTCAAGCACATGGATGAGCTCGAGTATGGAAGAATCCAGCTCCGAGGTAAACATCAGCCCGAGAACATAGACGGGGGGGGGATGTTGGAGATGGAGATACTTTTTGGAGAGATATTGACAGCTCCCGAGCTTTGAGGTCCCTCAGGACTTGGCTCAGCACCGGCTAGGAACTGCTGGAGGCCGTTAGGCGGCACGCATTGAGCTCTGGGCCGCGTTGCTGCCCCTCGAGGTCGAGGAGCCATGATCATGCAGGATCCATGGCTACCCAAGAGCTTTTTCTTTTGCCAGGCTGGACCCGATCTCGTTGTTGCCTTAGTTGGCCAAGAGTGGCGTTGTAGGCCGAGTTGACCTGGGCCATGAGAAGGTTTAACTTCATAGTACTTTCTTGGGATGGAATCTCCTGTGAATCTGGCCAGAGGAGCGCTCATCCTTTGGAAAGCATTCCAAAATAAGGCGTCAGTCGAGCTTTCATTATGTACTAAAATCCTTTTTAAAGCCTTGCAATGATGAGGGAAATAGCTACAGCATCGTCATAGAGAGGGCTCAACACCCTTTTGGTCTTCATCGAAAAAGGAGATGTGACTTTCGCAGTGCACGGATGCTTTGAGGAAGATCCTTCTTCCGAGCTCGAAGCTTCAGGTGCCTCTACTCGCTCGCCCTCTGATGGTATTGATGATGCCCGCGAGAGGTCAGTTGTCATTCTGCTCCTCATGCGGCACAGGGTGTTGTTCCTTGGGCTCTCTCCTGTAGGCATGATCACGGACAAAACAACTCAACCAACCTCGGCGGACAAGTGCCTCGATCTCATCACGGAGCTCGTAGCAATCCTCCGTATCATGGTCGCGATCTCGGTGGAAGCGACCGTACTTTTTCGAGTGTTTCCGCAACTCTATCGGTCGCATTCTCAATGGAGGTCGGAGGTAGCCCTGACCCTCAATCTCCATGAGGATCTCTGCTCAGGTGGATGTGAGGGTAGTGTATGTCTGAAATTTTTGGAGAGGAGACCCCGGGCAAGCTAGGCTCTTGGGCCAAGGAGGCTCTTTCTCATGCTAGGGGAATCTGCTGCTTGGTTGGGAGTGATCCTCCTAGTGCTTCTTCTGCATCTTGGCAGGTTGTTCGACTGCCTCCCGCCGAGAGGCCATGGCTTCCTCAGTCTTGGCCTACTTGCGAGCTCGGGCCAACATTTCAAGATAGTTGGTGGGGAAGCTCTTCTCGATGGGGAAGAGAAATTTGTAGGACCGAGCTCCAGTCTTCAATGCCGACATGGCGATTGACTGGTCAAGATCGCGAACCTCCCATGTGGCCGAGGTAAAACGATTGATGTAGTCTTTTAAGGATTCTCCCTCTTTCTGCTTGATGGCGAAGAGGAAGTCTGAGGTCCGGCGCTGACGCCGGCTAGTAGCAAAATTGGTGGCGAGTTGCCTGCCCAGCTGTTCAAAAGAGAGAATCGAGCTAGGCTTTAGTCAGGAGAACCAAAAACGAGCTGTCTTGCGGAGAGTCGTTGGGAAGGCTTTGTAGAGTAGAGCGTCTGTGGCTCCTTGGAGTGTCATAAGGGCCTTGTAGCTCTCCAAATGATCCAGAGGATCGGATGAGCCATCATATGGCTCAATCTATGGCATCTTGAAACTCTGGGGGATTGACTCATCCATGATCCATTGAGGGAATGGAGACTCTGTTGTAAAATCAAGGTCGGCGTCTCGCTTCGGGTCTCGATCTCGAAGCATCTGTATCTGCCGCTCCAAGTCCTTGACTTTTCTGCTGAGCTCGGGTGGGACTCCTGTTGCAGCTCGGCATGGGGCAGATCCTGCCTCAGATGGGTGCTCCTGTGTTTGAGGCGTCAGGCTTCGGCGCGAGCTCTCAGGATAATGGATGCACGACAAGCCCTCCCGGCTTGGAGGTCAAGCTTGGTGGGAGCTTCGGTGGTGGCAACGCTCTATAGAAAAATGACGTCGCGAGCGGCGTCCTGAGAACTCATGCTCATGAGAAGGGAGTAGAGGTTGGTCTTCTACTTGCTGTAGGCCTTGAATGGCCGCAGTGAGTGCTTGTACTTGTTGAACAAGCAGGTTGAACTGCTGTGGTTAGACTTGGGGGATTGGATCTGCCGGAGGCCTTGGTGGTGAGTTCTGGACTGAGTGTCCAGGACTTGGTGCGCGATGCCGGGAGGCGTTAGACGCTCCTTTACTCCTTTGCTTCATGGTCACAACTTGGTCCCTTCCTCTAGCGCCAACTGTTGCTGGAAATTGGACCCGGAGGCGACCACTGGCTGAGGAGGAGGAGCTCCGGCTAGTGGTGTATCGGCAGGCAGCGTCCTTCGGGACCTTGAAGAAGCCGGTGGCCGGGGTTTTCGGCGCCGGCCCTCCGATGCTTAAGTCAGAGGGTCTTAAGTTTGGAGAAGGAGATAGACTGTCAATAGAAATCTGAAGTCCTCCTTTGAGAGGAAGAAGTTCTCTTTTTTATAGGAGGAGTGCCAAGGTTACCTGTGATGTGACTGGACGAATTAATGGGTTACCGTCATGATTGGGCATGATCGTGTGAATTAATGAGTTGTCGTGGATGGCCCGTTTCCATCATGGAAGGAGATGGCGCACAGCCAGAGCTTGCTTGTGGCATGCAGTGCAGTCCATTCTTGGGAATGGTGAGGCATTGACAATCATAGCAGTGTATGGTTCCTGATTGATATGTCGTGGCGTGGTCGGCAAGCAAAGCATGGTGCGGTGAGGCAGCCGCAGGGCATGGCCGCAGCATGTGGACGACGAGGTCGGCCTTTTGAGGTCGGCTCGGCCTTTTAAGGTTGGCCTTTTGTGCTCGGTCTTCTGAGCTCGGTAGTCTTCTGAGCTCGACAGCTTTCTGTACTCGGCCTTCTGAGCTCGGCAGCCTTTTATGGAGCTCGGCACCCTTCTGTGCCCGGTCTTCTAAGCTCGGCAGCATTCTGAGCTCGGTCTCTCGATCTCGGCCTTCTAAGCTCGGTCTTCTGGTCTCGGCCTTCTGAGCTCGGTCTTCTGGTCTCGACCTTCTGAGCTCGGCATAGACCTGACCACTGTTTCGGAACCGCCGGTTCTGGTTCCACAAAAATCTAGAACCTTAACCGAAACTGAAAATAGTCAGTTCGGTTCCGGTTCTAGAACCGTCGGTTCCGGTTCCGGTTCTAGACGGTTCCGATTCCGGTTCTAGACGGTTCCGATTCGCGTTATAGACGGTTCCGATTATAAAATTTTGAAAAAAAATAGATTACGTAATTAATTTGGAAAAAAATTTTAAATACAAATAGATTGTGTAATTAATACAAAATGATAATTTGTACCTTATTTTATTATTTACTCATCAATAGAGGGGGGGGTCGGTAATTTGGATCCCAAGAATTTGAGTTTGGAACATATATTTTCTTGCCTTTATTTGAGCGGAAGGAAGACATTTTTGATAATTGGATTGGAAAAAATGAAAATATGGGAAGGTTATGGAATGTGTAGAGAATTGGAATAGATTGAATAATTGAGAAGTGAAAAAATGAGAGAGAGAGATTGGAAGATTGAGTGGTGTGGTGAAAAAATTGATTTGGAGAGGTATACATAGTGTTGGGGATAATTTTCGTTTTCCAAAATGCCTCTCAAACTAGCCGTTTTTTAGTTGTTAGGAGGGGTAAAATAGTCATTTTTTTGGGTTCGAACCGGAACCGAACCGCCGGTTCCGATTTCGGTTCCGGTTCCGGTTCGGTTCCGGTTCCATCAAACCTGGAACCTTAACTGAACTGTATTCCTCAAGGTTTCGGTTCGGTTAAGAACCGTGAGACACGGTTCCGGTTCCGGTCCAGTTCTTTCCATTTTGGTTCCGGTCCAGTTTTCTGGTTAGAACCGAACCGTGGTCAGATCTAGCTCGGCAGCCTTCTAAGCTCGGCAGCCTGCATGAGCTCGGGCTTGCTGTCGGATTTGGATGCTTTAATTGTATTTGTGGGGTGATCCATTTTTCCCCCCAACACTTAGTATCCAATCTATATACAAATTTATTTAGAAAAAAAATGAATACTAATTCTAGTATCTATTTAATATCTTTTTTATACTAATGTTTACTTAAAAAAATAGATGCATATATGGATATGCCGGTATCTATTTTATGATTGATCTATTTTCAGCCCTGCATGTTCTCAAGTTTTATGATTTATTTTTAAAAAATATAGGATAAAAAAATAAAAGTGTTGCCGCCCACAAGATCTTAGGTTATCATGATATTGGCAAGCAATTTTGCCCATACATTAGCAAGCAATTTTGCCCTCCCACCTTTTTTTTAAATACTTGACCTTCAGCAAATCCACGTAGATCTCACATACATGCGCATGCGGGGGCAAAATCGGGAGACGGTGGATGACAGTGAGCCACGTGTTGGGGACGAAGGAGTGGAAGGTGCGGTACATGCATGCGCATAAGGCGCTTCGACATACGGTGATAGAGACTTCTTACGACTTTAAAAGCAACACTTGGGACTTTGTCATCCACCTTATATAAGATTACAGCAAAGATCTTGGCAATTAGACTGAGAGGGATCTTACCCAGAATTATCTGTCCAGAGCAGGGTGCTTTCATAGAGGGGATGAACATATCAGATAATGTCCTAATTGCCCAGGAGTTCATATTTGATCTGGTGAAGGCTCCTGTGCGGCGTTGCCTCATGGGGGTCAAGCTTGATATGGAGAGGGCATACGATAGGATGTGCTGGAAGTTTCTTCGACATTCCTTACAGAGTTTTGGCTTCCATGAGTTGTGGATCAGGTGGGTCATGGGCTGTGTGATGGGGCCCTCTTTCTCCATTCTGGTAAATGGCACACCTTCTCACTTCTTTGATACATCTGTTGGACTTCGCTAGGGGTGTCCGTTGTCTCCCTTGCTCTTCATTATATGTGCAGATGCTTTATCCAGAGCTCTTCGAGCAGCAGTGGGTACACAAACTTTGGAGGTTTATAGGCCAGTGCAGGAGGCTGTGCCAATTTCCCACCTACTATTTGCTGAGGACTGCTTACTATTGGCTAGGGTGACCAGGCAGAATGCCCATGTGATTCGGAGGATCCTCTATGCCTATTGCTCGGCTTCTTGACAACGGATCAACTTGAACAAATCGTCTGTTCTTTTCAATCCGAAGACCAAGGTTCAGATAAAGGTCGGAATCATGGAGACTCTGGGAGTGGGTGAGCAGGAGGACACTTTGACATATCTGGGTGTGCCGATACTTGGGTGACGTATGCGTAGTGGAGATACCATCTCTCTTGAGCATAGCATCAAACACAGGCTGGAGGGGTGGTAGTTGCATTCACTATCCATGATGGGCAGAGTCACATTGGCACGGTCAATCCTTAGTGCTATTCCGATATATCTTGTATCCCACGCCGTCCTTCCCGTAGCTTCACTGAGATCAGTTGAGCGGCTTATCAGGAACTTTATCTGGGGGAGGCGTGGTGACAAAGGCAGAGCACATCTAGTGGCTTGGGAGGTGGTCTGTCAGCCGGTCAGACATGGCGGCTTGGGAGTGCCGTCATTGGTGGCGCGACGGGAGGCATCGGCTTTACAGCTTGCAGCTAGTCTCATGTTGGAGCCTGAGAGTTTATGGCCCTCACTGATGAGGGCTAAGTACGGGGAATTGACGGTTGGTATTAGGGTGGGGCGGCTCCACTCCCCTATCTGGAGGGAGATCAGTGCTAGGGCTTCGTTAGTGCTTCCGGCTATCCGGTGGGCTATCGGGGATGGTATGTCGGTGGATGTCCTTGAGGATAGCTGGGTGACTGAGCTACCGATTAGCAGGCTACCGGCCATGGTGGATACGAGCAGGCTGTTGGGACGTCGAGTTTGTGATCTGCTAGTACCGGAGGAGGGGAGTTGGGATGAGGTGTTCATACGGAAGACCTTTGGGGAGCAGCTGGTGGAGAGGATTCTGGCATTACCGATCCCGTCCCGGGCGGAGCCTGGTAAACTGGTCTGGTTACCGACAGGCCGATCGTGGGTACGTGCCAGGGATATTCATGCGTGGACTAGGAGGGAGCCGGAGAGACGGATTGATGGTGGATGGATATGGAGGATGAGGGTGCATCCCCGGGTGGCGCTTTTTCTTTGGAAGGTAGCCTGGGGCTGCCTTTCGACCAGGAGTGTGTTGGCCTGGCGGGGGATGAGGATGGGTCCACTATGCGAGGTATGTCTGGATGCTGAGGAGACGGTCGGCCATGTACTTCTGCGATGTCCTACAGCTGTGCAGTGTTGGAGATTGGCCTCGGCGCTACTCCCACCTACATGGGAGTCGGTGGAGGATATGCTCCGGTTCCTGAGTGAGTCTATTCGGAGGCCGAGTGTTGCTGAGACAGGTTCTATTGTGGCTTACCTAGCCTATCACATATGGCTAGCCAGGAATGACCGTCTATTCGAGGGTGGGCGGTCGACCCCACGGGCTGTGATGGAGAGAGCTCTGAGGCAGGCAGCGGAGATATCTACGATGACCACGTCGGCACCACTTGGGAGAACCAGGGATATCTGGGGTACCTGCACTGCTGCTTCAGTGTCCAAGTTCAGTTACTTCTATTGGGTACCCCCATCCCCTGGTTATCTTAAGGTGAACTTTGATGGTGGCATGGCGGAGGATGGCGCCTCTGGGGGCGTGGGTTTCGTGATCAGGGACCACCGGGGCACTTTTAATGCTGCTGGGGGACGGAGCACTCTCGGCGGTTCGGCGGTGGGAGCAGAGTTGCAGGCTGCTTGGGAGGGTGTTTGGTTTGCGAGGCGAGTACTGGGGGCCGAGAGACTCGTTCTCGAGGGTGACTGTTCTACGGTGATTGACTGGATATGAGGTGTGGACATGTATGGTGATGGCCACCCTCTGATACGGGACACCCGGAGTTTGGTGCGGGAGCTGATCTCCTATCAGGTTGCCCATGTTTACCGAGAGGCGAACAGTGCAGCAGATTGGGTCGCCTCTTATGTTGCCCGGCATACTGGGGAGGTCTTTTGGTCTAGTTTAGATGGCGTTCCACACGCCTTATTTTGTTTACTTTTCTTTGATATGTCTGGTTGTATTCACGTTAGAGGTATATGAATGAAGTACCGTTTTGACCAAAAAAAAAAAAGGAGGTTTAATGATGGTGATGCCATAAAGGCGGCATACTGGACCTCTTAAGGAGTGGTTGTTGGTTGGACGAGGTCCACCGCTGAGCTGGTAGATTAGTTCAACCGTAGAACAACATGCATAAGGACAGAAAAAGTCAGAATACAGCATGGTATATGTGCTTCTATACGTGTTTCTTGGTGGTTAGACTAGTGGTCGACCTGGTGCAACTAAAAAATATACCCTCTTAGGCCCTTGGCCTCAAGTAGATCTGTGGACCAGGTCCAGTGGACCAATCCAAATCTCGGAGTATGTGCAGTGGATAACAGACACCCCTCATTTGATCTTGAATTGTTTATATAAGGATGTAATGTGGCAAGTGACTATTGGACTGGTCCAATGGACCTAGTTCATCTAATATTTAGACCAATAATAAAAACCTTCAAGATAAATAAATAAATAAATTCTTATTTTCTATTTCTCTCTTATTTCTAGATGATTTTCCAATGAATAATTTCTTCATCCTTCCATGATCCTCGTTCCAAGATTTCTTGGCAGTTTTCAATCAGAAAAAAAATTTCTTGGCGCTGAAATTACTTCGTAGGGCCAGGTAAGATCATGTTTAACCATGTGTTCTAAACAACCCTTGGAAAGAACCAAGAGTGGTCCTCAAACATTTCTTAAATGATATGAAAAGATATGAAGTGGGAAAAAAACCTACATGGAAGTGTAAAGCAAGTGGAAAAGCTTGTTAGAATGGAGGGTAGGGTGGAGGGGCGAAATAGGATCAGCTGCCTCATCTTAATCAGGCACATGGAAGGATGCTTGCTTTTGCTTTAAAATAGACAAGGTGTTCTTTTACTTTCTTGAGCATATCTTTAATAAAGTGCCATATGCACTATCTGCTTATCCTCAAAGCTTGTTCTTTGGGGGGAAATAATTAATCTAAAAATATATATTTTTATGAGTAAATATTTTCTAAACAACATTTAGATAAAAATAATTCATCCATATTCTTTTATGCATTGACAAGTGGCTCTAGAATTTGCTACCCATATTCTTCTGTATTACTACTTTCTGAGGTAAGTTGCTAAGATCTATCTATATTTTTCATAATGCTCTTAATCTATATATATTATATATTTATAATAATAAATACACAATAATTTATATATATTATTACATGATTATATAATAATAATATATTATATATCACATAATATATTATATGATATTATATATTATATTATAATATATTATTCATATAATATAATATAATATATTCCAATCATATATATTATAATATATTACATAATATTATATATTATATTTATTATATTATGTTATATATTTTTATATAATAATATGGTATAATATAATATAAAATTAGGGTTAAGGGTATTTTAGAAATATATTAAAAAAATATTTAATTCGGTGATGGGAAAATGACTTACCCATCCAGATGGGTAAGTCTTTCCTTCCATTTTATGGGTAAATATTACCCCTACAAAAATAACTTATCCACCTAGAAAAATATAATAATATGGATAAATTGGTCAATAAAAAATTTAATCAATTTTTACATAATATTTATCCACCAAAAAATGAGTTCTAAAAATAAGATGATCATACCAACAACTGTTTGTGCTCAGCTGCTTGGTACTTTTCTCTCCAAATGAGACCGAAGCTTAAAGGTGGTGAATAACCACCATCAGCTAAGTCACAAAAGTAATGGCAAATATGTTTCTCTGAATATTTTTTTGGATGCAAACTTTTCTTGCATGCCAGTCTCTAACGATTTTTCCATTTTGTGCTTTTCCAAGCGTGGCTATATTGCACAAACTAGATTTGATGTGATGTGATTGTATTACAATTAAATCTTTAAAACAGACACCCTAGGTCACCATTAACAACTTTTCATTTATTAATCCTTTATATAAGTAGTTGCTCCTTACTCTCAGATTGCTGCAAACTCCATTTGCTACACATCCACCATACGTCTTTAGTAGTAAAACACACGCCTTAATTGCTCAATTAATTATGAACTCCACCCTACAACTCAGATATATCATCTGGAGGTGTCCTCTCTACTCTTTAGTTTATTTTATTTTTTTGGTAACGCTAGCTCTTTAGTTTATTTTATAGTCTTAAGCATAGTTATCATCTTTCCTAGTGCATAATGATGCCTATTATATTGAATGATGGGTTTGTGTTTCTTTTCCCAGGTTTCTGCATCTATCAATGTGGCGGAGAAAAATATTGTTCCAAAACTTACAGCTGAGAGTACATGGAATTATGAGGTATGATTTATAGAATTTTAAAAAAATTCTTTGATACGAGGATAGAGATTATTGTAATTTTATAATTTTTGGTTTCCCATTGGTTTAAATTTCTATCAAATAATCGATTTGTTTTCTGTCAAATACTGACAATTAATATTCTGGCATGAAACTGATATCTTGCTCAAGCAAATCCCTTTGTGATTGAGATTTTGAAATATGGATTGATTTCTCATGTCTGCATTTAACAATACCTATTATTTTCATGTTAATTAATGACCCAACTTTGTGCAGCCCCAAAATGTAAAAACTTGAGAACTTGATAGCATGTCCTTTGTTTGGCTGCCATTTTATGTTTGATCTATATGTACTTATTTTTCAAGAATCATAATAGGAGAAATCCGGGCCAATTTCCAGGTGAAATGTGGGGCACAAACGCACTTCTTTAGTTCCAACATGCACACATTGCAGTCCTCACATCTTTCAGTAATCGATTTGTAGCTTGATTTCCTTCTCCCTGAATGTAGGAGATCTTGGTTGCTAAACTTGATTGACCAATCTAGTAATCTCCTCTATGAGTGGGGTTTAAGTCGAGTAGTCCACTAGAATTTGTTGCTGATGATGTTGCATGGATGGCACCACCATTTTTCATCTGGACAAATTAAGCTCAATTAAGCTGGTTTACCTGCCCTTACAAAAGAGGCATCGGGATTAATCTTAATCCTACCATACAAGACGACCATATTTCATTTCGACAAATAAAACTCGAACGAGCTGGTTTACGGTTTACCTGCATAATTTTAATCCTATGTAAAGGTGGCTGTAGCTAACTAACCATGGCACCAGTCTCCTAATTGTTGTAATTGTGTAGAACGAGAAGCCTCGCAACCATAGTATATCATTTGACATACTATTTCTATACATAGTATGTCTGTTTTATACAGACTTCTGAATAGAACAGGGATTAACGTAAAATGATTATCAAAAGAAAGGACTTTGTATAAATTTTTCAGACAATTATAAAATGGCAGCCCATCTAGGTGGCTGGAATCCATTATTCCAAAACTTTTAACTCTGATTTGGTGACTGGGATGTAACATTTTTCTCATTCACTCTAACATGATATAGTTTCAGGACACCTTCATTGTACAATATATCTTTAGTGCTATTATATGCTTCTTAATTATATATAATTTAATGAGCAACTGATTAATGAGCAAAAAAAAAAAAAGATGTTTCGCAATTGATTATTGAGCAAAAAAATGCATTACGTGTGCACGAGGATTTCTTTTTTTTGGGGTACTCATTGGAAGAATTACGCTTTTGTCTCAATTATAATACCAAAATAAATTATATGTTATTTGTCTGTTCTGCCAATTATTTGGTATCTAAGGTATAAACCAGAGATATTGTGCCTTCTTTTCAATGTTAGCAATGAAATGGATAACTGGATCCTTTCCCCCTTTAAATCCACTTGGCAGTAAATCCTGCTACAATTCTAGAATCTAGATTGACAAGGCAATATGAAAGATTTAAGCAAGATTTGTAAGCAGTTGCCATTCGCCAACCTGGCCTCTACCATCTAAGAATTTGATGCCCGAAAGATGAATTGGACCCTATCATTTTTGTCACAGTTTAAGCTCCTAGAAATGAGGACCATCTTCCAATTTTCTACTAAACTTCTAAAGATTCAAGTCAAAAACATAAATCTAAGGCCACATTTATAAAACTTGATGTTGTTGCTGCCGAATCCGTACTGAGGTGGGAGTGTAGCTCGGACGAGCCTGATATCGGCTAGAGGCGGACTGAGCAGGCCGGTTGATACATCAAGTGCTAGGTTTCTCTGAAGATAGTTTGCAATAAGTCTATTTGCCGGAGAGTTTCCGACAGGAGATCCTCCGATGCTTAAGTCAAAATAATGAGACAACAACGTGGAAGAAAGAGAATTTTACTTGAGTGTGGTCCCTGTGAGTAATATTGCGTGCGTACCTGGGTCCTCCGGGTTGCCCTTTTATATAGAAGAGCCTACTTTGTCGTTACTTGGTCTGACGTGACGTACAATGATGGCCAAGTAATGGCCAGTAGCATAGCCAAGGCATGGGTATCAGTCCACGTGGGCGGTAAGCAGCGTTGGTGGGTCGTAGACCGCGGCGGTGCCATAATTACAGGTTGCCAGAGTTGTTGGTTGTTGGGACTGTCAGTCCTTATCGACACATGCATATTGTTTTTTTCGGCTGATGGCTCCTTGACTGATTGGCTCCTCGGTTGGGGCCGAGACAGCTTACTTTGGTTCGTTGGTTGCTTAGCTAGGACCAAGATTGTTCTCCTTGATTTATGTCCGAGGTAAAAGGGGTAGGTCTGACCCGAGGTCGAGGTGTCCAATATTTCTTCCAACACTTGCCCCCCACTTTTGAGGTTGAGTTGCATCTCAATTCGAGCAACGAAAGTCAAGTTGTCACCTCGATCGAGGGCGACACTTTCTTCCCAGGCAATAAATGTGCTGATTTGTCATCTCAAAGCACCATTGTATCCTAGTTATTTCAAGGCATCATCATTGTGGGGTTCTCTTTGAGGCATCATTATTGCAGCAATTCGGGCGAATCGCCGTGTCGTGTCTTGAGCTGACATATGGCATGATCTACCCCAGTAGTTAAACTGACGCTTTCATTTTCGGTGGATCTTCGCTCCTTGGCTGCTCGACCCTTCTCCTTGTCTTTTCCCTCACTGCCTTGTCCTCTTTTTCATCTTTTTCCTTATTTTCTTCTCTATTCCCCACCATGAGCGATGGTGAGCTTAACGCCTCAGCGGGAGGTTGGTTGTTGACCATTCTCCCCAGACTTGGCAGTTGTCACCTTCGGCTGGGTCTGGGGTCCAATCGAACCTGGATTGTGAGGTTGTTGTCGTCATTAAAGAGAAGATGGATCTCGTTCGAGCCTAGCACATTGTTCCTCCTAAGTTCATCTTTGAGCTCACCGATCCCAATGATCGGGTTACCCGTCCCCCTCCTTCTCGGCTCGGCCTGTACGAGGAGATATACGGGCTGAGCTGGGGCTACCTCTCCACCCTTTTTTGTCAAGCTGATGAGGGCTTATAGCCTTTTTCCGACCTAATTGTTTCTAAATTTCTAGTAGGTCCTCGTCGACTTCCTCTCTCTTTATTTTCTCTAGAGCATCCAGGCCTTGACTTTCCTCTTCCGGGAGTGCTTCACTTTGAGAAAGCACCCTTAGAACAACAGTTAGTGGCACTTTTCTCCTCGAAAAGATCGCCAGCTGATTCGAAGCACTTTCTCTTCCATTCACGGATGGAAGAAGAGGTTTTCTTCATTCACTCCAAGTGGCCATGGGGGTTCGAGACTGTGTGGAGGGCCTCGGACCAACTTGAAAAGGCCTCCGAGGTTGTCCACTGATGATTAAAGGTCCTTGGATAGGCTTCCAAAATCTCAATCTGAGATTTTTGCCCTAGAGGAGTTGTTGTCCGAGGATTGAGCCCGACCAATCCTCTGGGTAAGCTTCTCCTGAACTCTTCCTTTATCTTGTTGCCTTGTTGCATTCCTTTTTGACCTTTCTCCTAGTTTTGCAGTTATCGCCGCTATAAAGACCGATCTTGCATTGATTCTCTAGAGAAGGAACATGAAGATGAGTCGGCCACTACTGCGAAGGTCGAGGTTCTCCAGAAGGAAAGGGTCCCCTAAAGGAAAAGGCCGAGAGGGGAGTCATCTTCGGTTGATGCCGCCGAAGCTGCTACTGAGGTCGGGGTGCCCCAAGTTGAGGGGGGAGTCTTCTTCCGCCGCTGCTACCAAGGCTGCTCCCGTGGTTGCCACCGAGGCTTCGGCCCCCGAAGTTCGTGGCTTGGCTTGGTTCGGTCCGAACTTGCCCATCCACCAGGAGCTCCCTTCCATTTCGGGTCGTGATCCTAGGGTTTACACCCTTGCTGGTTTGTTCGAGAGTCGCACTCGGCTCTAACAAACCCCATGGTGGCGATGGAGTTGGTCGAGACCAAGTAGCTTTCAGCCGACCTGGAGACTATTCGCTCTATTAGTATCACTGAGTTCTTCAACGAGGCTTTCACCATGGTAATTCGAGTAGGTTTCTGACTTGCAAACTATCATGCAGTATTTCCTTTTGGTTACTGACTCTTGTTCTCCTTTTTAGCATGCCCTTGTGATCAGTGAGACATAACAAATAGGCCGCGAGGTTATCAAGGCATTGCTTGACACTCAAGGGGAAATGGAAAGCTGCCAAAGAGTGGGTCAAGGTGACCAAGGTGAAGGCTAGGTCGGCTGAAGATGAGATCAGGTTGATGGAAGCTCATGCCTCGGCCACAAAAGCCCAAGCAGAAATGAAGGAAGCCCACTGTGCGTGTTCAAAGAGGCCCTCAAAGCCACCAATTGGAAGGCAATGGAGCATTTTGCAAGGCTAGCCCAGGCCAAGGAGAGGGCTAACAAGGCCGAGCGGCGGGCTACCAAGGCCAGGTAGCAAGTTCTCCATGCCGAGACAAAGGACGCATAGGCGATCAAGGAGTAGCATGCCTCCGAGGAGTTCAAAGAGAAGGCCTTGGAGAACATGATCGATGCTTTCGGAAAGGGCTTCGAAGAATATCAAGCTCGGGCTCAGCAATTTTTTCTAGAGATGGGCTTCTCCCATCTCGATGACGATGATGATGACATCAGTGAAGGTAGGGATGTCATAGGCGACGACCCTGTTGATGGCAAAGGTGGAGACATAGGCCGCAGTGAGGGTGCTGATGGGGATGAGGGTGAAGGATGATGTCTTTTCCCACACCATTTTTGCTTCTTTGCTCGGTTAGTTGAGCTTGATGTACTTTTTTTTTAGTCTGTACTAAGGTCAGTGTAAAGATTCATAGTATTAATGGAAACGAAGAATTTTTAAAGTATCTAGCTTCGATTTTGTCCTTATTGTTTGCTTCCTGTTTAAATCTAGGTCGTCACAACAAGCTTCGACCTTTCATTATAGCTCTTTTCACTTTAGTTTCTGCTTAGGTTAATGTATGTACTAGTATCCAATTTCAGCCTTTACCTGTGGTCGGCCACTTCTCGATTTGAGCTTAGGTCATCATGTCCAGCTCTTCCCTTTGGGGGGCTTCGGCTTGTCTTGGGGTCCTCGATCGTTTCTCGGAGTTTGGCTCCCATAGAATTTTGAGTGAGCTCAGTTGAAGGAGGTCCCATGTCGGCCGAAGTGTCTCCTTTCATCTCTGGACTACTGTCCCAGAGGCATCCCTGGATTGAGATTCGAAAAGGATTTCGAGTAGGCTCGATCTTCTACACGAGCTGCTTCTGACTTAGGGAGGTCAGTTGGTACACCAAGCCTTCGGTGGGGCTCGGTCTCTTGCTTGGGCTATTTGCAATATGAAAAAGTCGAGTGGCATGCCAAACCTTTTATGCAGGGATTGATATTCTACTTGGGCTATTTACGACCTAAAGAGGTTGAGAGACATGCCAAACCTTCGGTGCGGGGGCCGGTCTTCTGCCTTAGCTATTTACGATCTGAAGAGATCGAGTGACTAACCAAGCTTTTGACATGGGAGCCGGTTTTCTACCTTGGCTATTTACCATCTGAAGAGATCGAGTAGCATGCCAAGCCTTCAGCATGGGGGTTGGTCTTTTGCTTAAATCATTTGCGACCTGAAGAGATCAAGTGGTATGCCAAGCCTTTGGCGCGAGGACTGTCCTTCTACTTCGGCTATTTACGATCCAAAAAGGTCGAGTGGCATGCCAAGCCTTTAGCACGGGGGCCGACACACTGTGTGGGTCATTTATGACCTAAAAAAATCAAGTAACATGCCAAGCCTTCGACACAAGGGCGGGCTTCTGCTTGGGCTATTTATGACCTGAAGAAGTCGAGTGGCATGCCAAGACTTTAGCTTGGGGGCCAACCTTAAGAAGGCCTCGAGCATCCCCGAGGTGTCTCCTTTGTCGGGGCCCAGGCATCCCCTGCATGACCCAGGCTAAACACGTTTGTCGCAGTTGTCTGATCTGGAAGATAGAAATACGAAAAAAAGATTTTTTATTAGAGATAAGTTCGAGCTACAATTAACCTTACTGATAATAGGTGCAAAGGATTTTGGAGTTCCAAGCCTGTGGGACTGGGTCGCCATTGAGGTGCCCCAACCCACACGCCGAAGACCTCTAGTTGCTGGATCCCGAGCTCCTTTGAAGACTTGAGTACGGTGACGAGCTCCTCATACTTAATTCCATTATTCAAGGTAGGGAATTCGAATGAGAGAGCTTTTTCTGTGATTACTCCATCAGTGCTAGTGAGTATGGGACCGGCCCTACTGCCCCCAGGTCCGATGAGCCATCCACGTGCAGGATTCATGGTTGCTCGGCAGTCATCTTTTTGAGGAGTTCGATTATTTGAGGCACTTGGGGCCTCGAAAGTCCCACCTATGGTGGTATTGATGATGACTGTTGTCGGGCAATTATCAATTATCTCTAGGGGTGGCAGATTAGAGGCCAAAGTGGATGCTTCTTGGTCCCACTGAGGGCACCTATATCGCTCCATCCACCCGCATTGAATGAGTGCTTTGATTTCGTCCTTGAGCTGAGTGAACTCCTCGATGTCGTGGCCACAGTCTTGGTAGAAGCGGCTATACTTCTTTGGGCCTCTTTTGGTCGTCGGGCCTTTCATCGAATGCAGTATGTGCAGATAGACTCGTCCTTCGATTTTTATGAGAATTTGAGTGCTCGGGGTAGTGAGAGGGATGTACTTCTCAAACTTTTGAGGAAGGCTTTTAGGCCGTCGTGAGCCCCTCTTGTATTAAGGTGAGACACTCCTTTGCTCTCTTCGCTCCTCACATCCCCTCTTTTCTTCATGGGGGGTCTTCGCTAGCAAACTCGCGACAGAAGGCCATAGCTTCCTCTGCGTTGGCATACTTGTTGGCTCGCACCAATATTTCGATGAAGCCGGTGGGGAAGCACCTTTCGAGGAAGAAGGGACAACTCGACAACCATAGGTCGTTCTTTATCATTGACATTGCAACCGACTGATCTAGGTTGAGGACCTCTATGGTTGCCGCATTGTAGCGGCTAACATAGTCTTCGAGCGACTCTTTCTTCTTCTGCTTGATGTCAAGCAGCGCATCTGAGCCATGACCGTTTTCAGCTAGAGACGAAGTGGGTCGCGAAGGGATGGGCGAGTTGCTCGAAAAGGTGAATGGAATCAAACCGAAGCTTGGAGAACCAAAAACTAGCCACTTTGAGTAGGATTGCAGGGCATGCCTTGCAGAGCATAGCATCGGTGGCTCCGTGCAACATCATGAGAGCCTTGAAGCTTTTAAGGTGGTCCAAAGGATCTGAGGTGCCGTTATACGACTCTACCTGGGGCATCTTGAACTAAGGTGGAATTGGTTTCTCCATGATCTGCCTGATGAAGGAGGAGTTCTAAGGAGAAGTTGAGGTCGTTGTTCACCCTCAGAGCCAGTCCCCTAAGGGCCTGAATCTGCCAGCCCATTTCTTCGATTTTTTGATCTAGGTTAGCATCCCATCTGGACAGAGGCTCCATGCGGCGAGGTGGCGATAGGATTGGAGCAGAGTCTTCGTCGGAAGGGGACTTGGAGCACGCCATTTTTTCTCCTAACGAGGAATGCTCTGCTGGTTGTGCCAACTCTACGGGGACAGCTCCAAGTCCTGGCCTCGAGAGCGGTGGCTGACCAGGCGCATGTCGTGCATTAGCAACTGAGAGGGGTGGCTAGGCTGGCCGAATTCTAGTCGGATCGACTCTTGTCGCGCCACTGTCTGCTACAAGCATTAAACCGCCGCGGTTAGCGCCTGTACCTATTGTGTGAGCAGGTTGAACTGCTCTGTCACGACCCCCGCCCCGTTCCCGGCGGGCCGCCGCGACGGTCTAGGGTGCGGGTAGGCATAAGGCCACCAGCCACCGCGTAGAACCCTACTACCTATCAATTATCAATAAATCTTGAAAAATTTGGCATGATGCATGCACAAAATGATCACTTTTTCTATAGTGACCTGTCAGGATTATCTCAATACATACAACACACTACCTGTCAGAGCAGCAATCACATAATCTGTCACATATAAACCTGGACAATATATAGCAATACATTATCACAGGCACACAACTGATCTGCACACATATATATACCTGCTTCCCAATCCATCCATGGTCAAACCCATATCCACAACAGGATCTATGACTGTAACTATGCACTATATATAATAGAAGGTTTATAATACACCAAAAGGGGATAAACCTCTATCTACATTATACTATACTATGGAGCGGCACAGCTAGCAGGCAATCTCTAACCCTGCTCCTCTCTATACAATACCTGCCCTGCAATCAAAAACACCAAACTGGGGAGTGAGTATATAAATACTCAGTGAGTGGAGTAGAGAGTACTATGCACATGAGACAGAATATAATCATGGCTCGAGATGAAATCTCAAGATCAATAACAACATGAACATGAACTCAACATAGAGAATATGGAGTAAATCATCGATATCACCACAATCAATATCAACTCATCTGAAGCATATATGGAATAATCAAGTCAACATATATGCTACTCATGAATATGTTCAACAGGTCATAGTACTGAATCATATAAATCAGGTGTCAATAGGCTGAATCATCAACAAGACAGCTATCGGGAGGTGGGTTTTACGCCCCAGGCGAACCAGCAACAACTCCCTACTGCCATATGCATACATCGAATATGACACCACACCAATATGTAAATCATCACTAGACAGCTGTCGGAAGGTGGGTTTTACGCCCCAGGCGAACCAGCAACAACTCCCTACTGTCACATGCATATGCAGGATAAGACACCATACCGATAACATAAATGCTAGACAGCTATCGGGAGGTGGGTTTTACGCCCCAGGCGAACCAGCAACAACTCCCTACTGTCATATGCATATGCAGGATAAGACACCACACTGATCATATAAATGCTGGCCAGTATCCAGAACAGAAATCCATCTCACATCTACATACTAAACGGCACCTCGCGGGAATTCTACATCCGCGGAAAGCCATACTGCACCTCGCGGGGTCTTACTATGCCCGGCGGCAAGCAGAATATAAGTCGTAGGACCGGCCGATCCTACGCCTAGGGCCGTGTCCCCCCCTAGGAAGGGACTGGGCTCCGCCCACCCAGAAGGCTACTATGTGCACAAAGGCCGATGTTCAACCCCATCGACTATAGGTGTCCTGCAGATACTGCCAAGCCATGCATAAATGCCATAATGCACCCTCCCAATACTCTACTAAAAAGGAGCATAATCAAGACTACCACTCACTCGGCCACGACCCAATTATAACTAACATCAGGGTTGGGAGTGAGGAATCACGGGAGTACAATGCAACTCAATATACCATGAGAAGGGCTCTACAAGTCTTTGAAATAGAGAAAATGAAATCAATTTACAAAAGAAGTTATTTCACAATTCGGAATCAATTTGATTACTCATCAACCCCTCGTAATTCCTCTCAATGTTCCCTCAAATGCATGTACAGAATAATCAAGCATGGAGAATCAAGATTATAGAGGAATCTACTACAATATCAATCAATATGCTCAAGTGGAATCAATTCGCACTTGGCGACATTCATGAAAATGAATTAAGGATGCTCATGGTGCAAAGTACATGACTCCCACTCACAAGTCTTTGAAATAGAGGAAATGAAATCACTTTACAAAAGATGTCATTTCCCAATTCAGATCCATCGTAATTCCTCTCAATGTTCCCTCGAATGCATGTACAGAATAATCAAGCATGGAGAATCAAGATTATAGAGGAATCTACTACAACAATTAATCAATAGGCTCAGGTGGAATCAAGTCACACTTGGCAACATTCATGAAAATGAATAAGGAATGCTCATGGTGCAAAGTACATGACTCCCACTCACCTGTCAATCTGGCACAGCCCTGATACGCCTCCAAAAATCTACAGCAGGCAGTGGGAAACTTCTTCCTCTTGTTCCCTAGCTTCTTGCCCAACTGTGACATGCATTTACAATACATTTAGTCTTGTATCAAGGGCTATAATCTACGTGCCAATTATAACATAGGAAACTTTAATTGATTCAACTTCCCTGTTCCCTAAATCTTTTCTTTTCTTTCTTCTTTTCCTTTTTAATTAATTAACTCACCATTTATGTGTATTAGGGACTCCTTTGCATGAGTACAAGGTCCCTTTTAGCTTGATCTAGGCTTAATACTCTATTATAGCATGAAATCCCCTATTTTCCACCCGGATGAACAGTAACCCGAACTGACAGTGGGTTACTTCATCCCGGTTTTGATCCACTTTCAGGACTCCAAATTTGATGAAATTTTTACCTAACATTCTACGCTCATAGGGAATTCCAAAGAGATAAAATGCATTGCTATCGGAGGTCGTTTGACCCCCTAAATAATTCGCCGAAGTTGGGACTTCGACACAATTTTTCCGTAGTGTCGGAAAAATTTGTCAAAATCTGATTCTTCCTTTTTTAACCGCCTCTACAACCCTTATCCGACCCCTCTAGACTATATCCACCCTTTGTATAGCCTAATGTCATCAAAAGACTAGATAGGGACGGATATTTACCTTTTTCTTTTTGGAAATCGAGGTCTTTGCGTAGAGGGAAAGGAGATCTACACTTTTTCCTTCAGCTGGAAGTGCAACCGGGATCCCTTTCCCTCTCGAATCCCCTTCCTCTTCTTCTTTCTTCTTCTTCTTCTTCTCTTTTTCTTTCTTTCTTTCCTCTCTGTTTCACGCTTGAGACTCCCTCTCTCTCGGTTTCATTCCACCGACAGCACAACCCTCTAATTAAATCACATCAAAACACTATTCACCCTTTGTTTAATATCATTAAATTCCCATTTTGCCCTTGCCACTTCGATATATCTGCAATTATGCCATTATCTTTTGATTCCTTCCCATTTTGCCCCTAACACTTCAACGCATCTACTATTATGCCATTAACTTTTGATTCCTTCCAATTTTACCCCTTATATCAATTTTAAAGGACTATTCTATCCCTTTTTTTATATAAAAAAAATAAAAAAAAATTTTGGGGTTATTACATCCTCCCCCCCTTATATAAAATTCGTCCTCGAATTTAAAAGAGTAAATTATCTGATTACTCAAAGGGATGAGTATATCTACTCTTCATATTCTGCTCGGTGTGGCATTGGAAATCAAATGAATTGGGAGTGTTTTACCTTCTATCTCTACCACACAGGTAGGATACACATACTTCGCTTTTATACTATCCCCTACATGTGTACTAATAGCTAAGGGAATATGCATTAATATCTTATCCTTAGCTAACTTTTTAGCAAAATAAGGGGACTGAATGGGTAGCTCCAGAATCAAATAACACTCTAGCTTTAATCTTATCAATGAGGAGCATACCTGTCACAGCTGCATTTGATGCCTGTGTCTCCTGTGGATTTACCGTGAACACCCTTCCTTGCCCTCTGCCTACTGGAGCTGACAGTTGAGATGGTCCAGCACTCTGCTGTGATGTTTGTGCTTGACCTCTATCTCTGCCTACAGGCTCCCTACTACTAGGCCTGTCCATCTGCACAGAAGGATAAGATGCCAAAGGCACAAACTGCTGGGTGGCACCCTGCGGGCATTCTCTGACAAAATGACCCGGCTGTCCACATCTGTAGCACACTCCCTGACCCATTCTGCATCTGCCAGGGTGCTGCTTCCCACATATGCCACATACTGGCCATGATTGGAACCTAGATTCAGTTCTGGCCATAGTGACTGGAGGACGAGGTACTGATGGTAGAAAAGTATCTTGTGATTGACCTCTTTCCCTCCATTTCCTCTTACGTGGGGCAGGTGGAGCTGAGCGTACAGACTGCTCCATCGGGCCCTCCGAGAGATCTACTCCCTCAGATCTATCTCTACTGCTTTGCCCTTTCCCCATACTCATTTTCCTCTGTTCTCTTTCAGCTCTTTCCTCTTTGTTTCTGGTCTCCCACTGTTTTGCTTTATCTATCAGCCTAGACAAGGTGGGGACCTCTACTGCCAGTACTGCATTATAAAGTGGGGAAATCAGACCTCGTCTGAACCTTTCTATCCTGGCAGCTTCAGTGGGGATGATGTAAGGAGCATACTTCCCCAATCTAGTGAACTCACGAGCGTACTCAGATACGCTCATTCCGGGCATCTGCTTCAGCCTCTCAAACTGAAGAGCCCAATTCTGCCTCTCAGTCGGAGACAAAAACTCATCCATCACTGCTTGCCTGAACTCTTCCCAGGTTGGAGGATTCCTACTGTACAATCTGTCCTCCACTTATCTCTGGTACCAGTCCCAGGCATCTTCCTTCATTGTAAGCCCTACAAGTTCTATAGCTCTTGCATCAGAACAGGGCAGTCTCCGTATCATCTTTTCAGTCTCCTCCAAGAATCTCTGAGGATCTTCACCTTCTTCTCCCTTAAACTCCGAGGTTCTGAGCCTCAGAAATTCCTGTACAGTAATCCCCTCATCATCTAGAGCCCGCCTGGCCAAACTTCTTGGCACAGGTACAGGAGGTGGGATGGATACTACTGACGGGGCAGGAAATTTCCCCCGAGCAATCTGCTCCCTCAGAGCCTGATTCTCCACCAGTAACTGTTCCATCAATGCATCTCTACTTCCTACATCTCCTTGATCATCAACCCTCCGTCTATCAGCAGGAGGAGATTTTTCTCTTTGGGGCTCGACATGTGCGGAACCCGCATCCAATGCTATATCTGGCTCCATCCTCCTTCCAAGACGAGCAGGTCCTCTCCTAGGAAGTATTCTTTATATCTCTCTAAAAAAGTCAAAAAGAGAGGATGGTCGTTACACACTGAGTTATGATATATTTTACTGAGTTGTAAATGACTCATAAAATAACATACAGAAAAATCCTATGCTCCATAGTATAATCCTATACTTAATCCTGACTCACCCTATTGCTCTGACAAGACTCTCTTAACCTTTGCTCTGATACCAAGCTTTGTCACGACCCCCGCCCCGTTCCCGGCGGGCCGCCGCGACGGTCCTAGGGTGCGGGTAGGCATAAGGCCACCAGCCACCGCGTAGAACCCTACTACCTATCAATTATCAATAAATCTTGAAAAATTTGGCATGATGCATGCACAAAATGATCACTTTTTCTATAGTGACCTGTCAGGATTATCTCAATACATACAACACACTACCTGTCAGAGCAGCAATCACATAATCTGTCACATATAAACCTGGACAATATATAGCAATACATTATCACAGGCACACAACTGATCTGCACACATATATATACCTGCTTCCCAATCCATCCATGGTCAAACCCATATCCACAACAGGATCTATGACTGTAACTATGCACTATATATAATAGAAGGTTTATAATACACCAAAAGGGGATAAACCTCTATCTACATTATACTATACTATGGAGCGGCACAGCTAGCAGGCAATCTCTAACCCTGCTCCTCTCTATACAATACCTGCCCTGCAATCAAAAACACCAAACTGGGGAGTGAGTATATAAATACTCAGTGAGTGGAGTAGAGAGTACTATGCACATGAGACAGAATATAATCATGGCTCGAGATGAAATCTCAAGATCAATAACAACATGAACATGAACTCAACATAGAGAATATGGAGTAAATCATCGATATCACCACAATCAATATCAACTCATCTGAAGCATATATGGAATAATCAAGTCAACATATATGCTACTCATGAATATGTTCAACAGGTCATAGTACTGAATCATATAAATCAGGTGTCAATAGGCTGAATCATCAACAAGACAGCTATCGGGAGGTGGGTTTTACGCCCCAGGCGAACCAGCAACAACTCCCTACTGCCATATGCATACATCGAATATGACACCACACCAATATGTAAATCATCACTAGACAGCTGTCGGAAGGTGGGTTTTACGCCCCAGGCGAACCAGCAACAACTCCCTACTGTCACATGCATATGCAGGATAAGACACCATACCGATAACATAAATGCTAGACAGCTATCGGGAGGTGGGTTTTACGCCCCAGGCGAACCAGCAACAACTTCCTACTGTCATATGCATATGCAGGATAAGACACCACACTGATCATATAAATGCTGGCCAGTATCCAGAACAGAAATCCATCTCACATCTACATACTAAACGGCACCTCGCGGGAATTCTACATCCGCGGAAAGCCATACTGCACCTCGCGGGGTCTTACTATGCCCGGCGGCAAGCAGAATATAAGTCGTAGGACCGGCCGATCCTACGCCTAGGGCCGTGTCCCCCCCTAGAAAGGGACTGGGCTCCGCCCACCCAGAAGGCTACTATGTGCACAAAGGCCGATGTTCAACCCCATCGACTATAGGTGTCCTGCAGATACTGCCAAGCCATGCATAAATGCCATAATGCACCCTCCCAATACTCTACTAAAAAGGAGCATAATCAAGACTACCACTCACTCGGCCACGACCCAATTATAACTAACATCAGGGTTGGGAGTGAGGAATCACGGGAGTACAATGCAACTCAATATACCATGAGAAGGGCTCTACAAGTCTTTGAAATAGAGAAAATGAAATCAATTTACAAAAGAAGTTATTTCACAATTCGGAATCAATTTGATTACTCATCAACCCCTCGTAATTCCTCTCAATGTTCCCTCAAATGCATGTACAGAATAATCAAGCATGGAGAATCAAGATTATAGAGGAATCTACTACAATATCAATCAATATGCTCAAGTGGAATCAATTCGCACTTGGCGACATTCATGAAAATGAATTAAGGATGCTCATGGTGCAAAGTACATGACTCCCACTCACAAGTCTTTGAAATAGAGGAAATGAAATCACTTTACAAAAGATGTCATTTCCCAATTCAGATCCATCGTAATTCCTCTCAATGTTCCCTCGAATGCATGTACAGAATAATCAAGCATGGAGAATCAAGATTATAGAGGAATCTACTACAACAATTAATCAATAGGCTCAGGTGGAATCAAGTCACACTTGGCAACATTCATGAAAATGAATAAGGAATGCTCATGGTGCAAAGTACATGACTCCCACTCACCTGTCAATCTGGCACAGCCCTGATACGCCTCCAAAAATCTACAGCAGGCAGTGGGGAACTTCTTCCTCTTGTTCCCTAGCTTCTTGCCCAACTGTGACATGCATTTACAATACATTTAGTCTTGTATCAAGGGCTATAATCTACGTGCCAATTATAACATAGGAAACTTTAATTGATTCAACTTCCCTGTTCCCTAAATCTTTTCTTTTCTTTCTTCTTTTCCTTTTTAATTAATTAACTCACCATTTATGTGTATTAGGGACTCCTTTGCATGAGTACAAGGTCCCTTTTAGCTTGATCTAGGCTTAATACTCTATTATAGCATGAAATCCCCTATTTTCCACCCGGATGAACAGTAACCCGAACTGACAGTGGGTTACTTCATCCCGGTTTTGATCCACTTTCAGGACTCCAAATTTGATGAAATTTTTACCTAACATTCTACGCTCATAGGGAATTCCAAAGAGGTAAAATGCATTGCTATCGGAGGTCGTTTGACCCCCTAAATAATTCGCCGAAGTTGGGACTTCGACACAATTTTTCCGTAGTGTCGGAAAAATTTGTCAAAATCTGATTCTTCCTTTTTTAACCGCCTCTACAACCCTTATCCGACCCCTCTAGACTATATCCACCCTTTGTATAGCCTAATGTCATCAAAAGACTAGATAGGGACGGATATTTACCTTTTTCTTTTTGGAAATCGAGGTCTTTGCGTAGAGGGAAAGGAGATCTACACTTTTTCCTTCAGCTGGAAGTGCAACCGGGATCCCTTTCCCTCTCGAATCCCCTTCCTCTTCTTCTTTCTTCTTCTTCTTCTTCTCTTTTTCTTTCTTTCTTTCCTCTCTGTTTCACGCTTGAGACTCCCTCTCTCTCGGTTTCATTCCACCGACAGCACAACCCTCTAATTAAATCACATCAAAACACTATTCACCCTTTGTTTAATATCATTAAATTCCCATTTTGCCCTTGCCACTTCGATATATCTGCAATTATGCCATTATCTTTTGATTCCTTCCCATTTTGCCCCTAACACTTCAACGCATCTACTATTATGCCATTAACTTTTGATTCCTTCCAATTTTACCCCTTATATCAATTTTAAAGGACTATTCTATCCCTTTTTTTATATAAAAAAAATAAAAAAAAATTTTGGGGTTATTACATCCTCCCCCCCTTATATAAAATTCGTCCTCGAATTTAAAAGAGTAAATTATCTGATTACTCAAAGGGATGAGTATATCTACTCTTCATATTCTGCTCGGTGTGGCATTGGAAATCAAATGAATTGGGAGTGTTTTACCTTCTATCTCTACCACACAGGTAGGATACACATACTTCGCTTTTATACTATCCCCTACATGTGTACTAATAGCTAAGGGAATATGCATTAATATCTTATCCTTAGCTAACTTTTTAGCAAAATAAGGGGACTGAATGGGTAGCTCCAGAATCAAATAACACTCTAGCTTTAATCTTATCAATGAGGAGCATACCTGTCACAGCTGCATTTGATGCCTGTGTCTCCTGTGGATTTACCGTGAACACCCTTCCTTGCCCTCTGCCTACTGGAGCTGACAGTTGAGATGGTCCAGCACTCTGCTGTGATGTTTGTGCTTGACCTCTATCTCTGCCTACAGGCTCCCTACTACTAGGCCTGTCCATCTGCACAGAAGGATAAGATGCCAAAGGCACAAACTGCTGGGTGGCACCCTGCGGGCATTCTCTGACAAAATGACCCGGCTGTCCACATCTGTAGCACACTCCCTGACCCATTCTGCATCTGCCAGGGTGCTGCTTCCCACATATGCCACATACTGGCCATGATTGGAACCTAGATTCAGTTCTGGCCATAGTGACTGGAGGACGAGGTACTGATGGTAGAAAAGTATCTTGTGATTGACCTCTTTCCCTCCATTTCCTCTTACGTGGGGCAGGTGGAGCTGAGCGTACAGACTGCTCCATCGGGCCCTCCGAGAGATCTACTCCCTCAGATCTATCTCTACTGCTTTGCCCTTTCCCCATACTCATTTTCCTCTGTTCTCTTTCAGCTCTTTCCTCTTTGTTTCTGGTCTCCCACTGTTTTGCTTTATCTATCAGCCTAGACAAGGTGCGTCGATAATTTTCTTTCTGACATTTTTAAAAACGTTGTCAAAGCATTGCCTATGTCAGAGTGGAGAATTAAATTGCCGACGCTTTACAAAAGCATTGAAAAAAATGGGAGCTTTGCCGATGCTTTAAAGCATCGGCAATACTTATTCTAACGACACTTTAAAGTGTCGTTAGAATTTTTTTTAAAAAAAATAAAAAACCTAATTATTTTTTTAGGAGGAAAAACTATAGAGAGAGATTAACAAGAAATCTGTTCTCCTTTTGATTCTGTTTCTTCTAATAGCACAAGATAGATAACAAAAAAAATAGAAAAGAAATAACACAAGAACAACAACAAATACACAATTTATTAATGTTTTTTATATAAATTACAATAGAAAACCTATTACAATAGGAATAACATAGGAAACATAATTACAAATTATAAATTAAAAATTAGAGTAGAAATAGAAGCATCCCTTGGCCTTCATCTTTATCTTAATCTTAGTCTTCATTTTGTTCCTTTTCGAATCCATCAAATGCTAGTTCCTTGAAAACCCAGCTGCCAGCGAGATCAAAAGTGAATTAAAACCCAAAAAGAGGACAACCTAAGAGCGAGAAGATATAAAGTTGCAAAAAGGTGAGAAGAAAAACTCAGCTCGTTTTCAAAAGCTGAGATCGAAGAATGATTTAAGGATTTGGTCGCATATCTTTAGCAACGCAGACATCGACCTTGAGCTTCTTCAAAAAAGCCCAAAACTCCACGAAAGCTCAGCACCATGCATTTCAAATAACATCCAATCTCAGGCCACCTGTTAGTTGTCAGCAACTCAATGTGGACGCTAAACAAATTGGGGGAGAAAAAAAAGCAAACCAAGATAAGATTTTGATGAGTTTCCCACTTTCTAAAGACTTGATTCCAAATAGTTTCTAAGAAAACAAATTAGATAGAGGGGATTAGAAGGTATCGGGATCAAAACTTCAAATCCTAAGAGCTCCGAAAACTTCAAATCCCTAAAACAAAAAAGCAACGAAAAACTTCAAAACTAGCTCAGAAGGCAGATCTCTAGAAACCGGTTCCAAAAAGTGACAAGAAAGAGAAGAGGAGAGGATTAGATATAGAAATCAAAATGATGGATACATAAATATCGGGCCTTCAATCGAAGAAAGACCAAACCAAAATGATGGATTGAAGATTTCAACACAGAAACACAGAAATCACCCTCAAACTCCCAACTCCAGTGGAAGAACAAAGAAGAAATAAGTGCTCAGAGAAGGTTAACCTCGGTTTGGGGCTCGGAGAAAATCCTAGCTTTCGGGCGCCCCCTTCGCGGCGCCCCGCTACTATCGTGGGATCGAAGGGTGTGAAAGCCAAGAGCCTTGGCCCAAGACTAACTGGAGAAGCTCAAGATCGGGGAGGAGGGGGGGCTGGGGGGGAGAGAGAGAGGGAGAAAAGGGGTTGGGACTTGGGATCGGGGAGGAAGAGAGAGGGGGGGGGGGGGGGGGGGGGGTTGTTAACTACTATTCTCCGACGACGCTTTAGAAAGCGTCTTCTTAGTTGGCTATTAGGCCTCCAACAACGTTTTTTTATGCATCGTCTTTGAGGAGAGATTAGCTCGGATCTGATTAGGCCTTGACAACACTTTATAAAGCATCGCCTTAGGAAAAAATTAGGTCGAGATAATTAGGCCTCCGACGACGCTTCCAAAAGAATCGCATTAGCGCACTAAGGCTTGCGATGATGCTTTCTAAAGCATCGTTTTAGTTAAGGAATGCTAGGAGAGCTTCCGATAATGCTTTTCAGCGTCGTAGGATTCCGATGATGCTCAGAAGTGTCGTCTAATTTAGATTTCTTCCAACGCTACTAAAAAGCGTCGGCAAATTTGGCGCGGTGCCTAAATAGCCGACGCTTCTTTCTTGCATCGACAGGTAAGAGTCGAGAAAACCTATTTTTGTTGCAGTGTTAGGGATTGAAAAATTGTAGATGGTATAGTTGTCCTCCATGGACCGGGAATTAAAAGCATTTTTTCATGTGGATTGGATGCTAGAAAACCAATCCACGGGGTTTATAAGTTAACGTGCGGTCCACAGATGGACTGGCCGTTAATTTCTCCTATATTTCAATTATTAATTACCCAATAAAATGATGGGCATATCATGATTAACTTAAGTTGGACAATCTGATGAGTTCATATCATGTCTAGTATTAGGGATTTTCAGATTGTGTTGGATGCACTGGAGACAACTCGTGGGAGAGAAAAACTAATAATGCAACTCCTTTAGCCCAAAACCGTGTCTCATTCGGGCTTTTCAGTGCCAACTTTTTGGAGTCGACAAGTTCATGAACGCACAAGATCAAGAAGACTAATTTTTCTCTTTTCTTGGATCAAACAAGAAGACTTTTATTTTTTTGAGAAAAAACATGAAGACTTAAAGTTAAGAAGAAAAATAAAAGGAACTCTAAAGAGTACTAGCCAAAATAATTGCTTTCAAATTTAATATGAGGTGAAGGTAGTGGAGGACAAGAAGATGCTGATCTATATTCACTAATTGAAAACTGTTGCACAATAGAAGCCTGGGAAAATTAACTTCCTGGCCACTACATGAAGCATGCCAGTAATTGGAGAAGTAACTTGGTTTTGCATGAGAAGGTGGAGGAAAAGGATCCTCCCTATGTGTTGAGTTGTCCTTATCAGCTGGTTGATGGTGTGAAGGATACCAAACCAGTTGACTTTCAGCATGTGACTAATGACTTCCACAGTAGGCCGCCATGCCTGCATGCAGAGTAGAATGTCTTCCCTTTGGATTGCGACGGTAGGAAGCCTGCTGTTATGCAACATGAGCCTGGATTCTAGCTGATGACTCTTGCTTCCTTTTTACAGGCACTTAATAGATTCCTTATTCTACTTTATTTTGGGCATGCTGGGATCTTATGGACCCAATCCTGATTACAATTGATATGAAATGAGAATTGCATTCCAGCATCATGTTCTTTCTTTCAGTAAACACAAAGGTGGTCTTGATCAGTGTAGGACACTGGCATATATGTGGTATTGAATCAGTCAGGCCGGTATCCAAAGGAGTGAGTCTAGAGTGTAATAAAGAGTTCAAATGATTTTGAGAACTGAACAAGTGATGAATAAGATTAGGCATCACTAAAATTTGTTCTTCATATCTCCAAAGGAGTGAGTCTAGCATGCAATAAAGAGAATAAATGATTTAGAGAAGTGAACATGTGATGATTATGATTAGGCACTACTGAAGTTCCAAATATAAAGAACGGGGATTGCTCTTTGCTTAAGAAGTATCTCTCTTTTCTATTATTGTTATTAAATATTGTGGGAGGTTTATTCGCACATGTGGAAACTGCTTGTTGGCAGATGTAATTGGAGTCTCTTGCAATCAATATATATTGTCTGCTTCTCAAGAACTGTGGTCCTTTTTCTTAAGCTTCGATCAGCTAGGAAATACTTATTAAATCGAACATTATCTACAGCTGGGAAAAGCCCTTTCGGGAGAGCTGAGATTTCAAATTTTGCTCTGCAGCACTATGCTTAAAAATTTGCAAAGTCCAAGAAATATGCCAAATTCTGGAGATTTTTTGAGACTGTAAAGTTTACATAAATTACTGACCATAGAGAAGATAATATTTCTAGCAAAAGATGCTATTTTGCAAGCACTGATTGTAAAATGATTGTTATTATTGAACGAGGGTCCATAATCTCAAGGAGCCTAATTAAGATCAATTCCCTTGAGCAAGACCTTCCCTCCTTCACTTCTAGATTCTTTTGAGTGTTCAATTGGTTGCATGAGCATAACTTGCCTGATCATCATGCATTAGCTTTTTCTTCTGCTCAATTGATAATTAAACTTTATGTTCTCGAGTCTCAATTGGCAACAGCAGTTGCGGTTGACACAAAAAAGTTGGTAAAAATATTGAAAGAAAACGGAAGATAGAATATTCTCAAACTTTGATGAATCATATGTTTATCCATTGTGGCATGAATTTAATATGCCATTAACTGATTGCATGCAATGAATAATGACATAAGTTGTGTGCTGCTTAAAAATTAAGAGAGCATAAAGGATTCGGAGGAGGATCTCATGCCTTCAATTGTTTCTTGATATAGCTTCAGTTTTGTAATTTATAAAAAGGTCAGTATAGGGACAACTAATGCAGACATGATATTTTTTTCTGTTAATCATATAGAGATTGGTCTCATTTGAGTATTTAGTGGAAGAAATGCATGTGTTAATTTTTTGAGAAAAACAAAAAAGAAAAGAAAAAGCTTGCATTAACGGCTTGCTATTTCAAATATTTAATAGAAAATATTATCTTGCGCTGCTGGGACTGGTTCATACATTAGTACAGTACACAGTTAGCAGCTAAGCAATACATGGTTGAACCCCATAAGACTGCACTACATCAAAGCTTAGTTATAATTTTGTTATAATCTCCATATCAAAGTAGTAAAGTTTGGTTACTTCTGTGCAATTCTAGTAGTACATTATTCTAAAAGTTAAGGCAAGAACCATAAGTTACAAGACCTTTTAACTTCAGCGGGAGGAATATCTGCAACTTAAAAGCTTCAGTCATTTTCTGCTAACTATAACTCCAAAGGCAGATGTTGCTCGGTCCTGGAATTCCATTGGCAGGCAATGTCCTCTGCTACCCTATGGGCATCCATGGAAGATCCCAATAATCCTCTCCTGGTGAACCCTGTCGCATAAACTTGATTCTTCCCTCTCCAACTGTTAGGAAATGGTTTCCTTGGAAAACCATCTTTTTCATCAAAGAACTCCTCCTCCTTGTGACAAGAAAACAATTGAACACACTCAATACATATTAACATGCATGCAGGCTTACATTAATACACTAAGACATTCATATGCACATACATAAATTCATAGATATAGACATATATACATGTGCCTCACGTCTATACATACATACATACATACATATATATATATACACACACATATATATTATATACATAATATATATATATATATATATATATATATATATATATATATATTACATAAACACACATACATACGTCAAGCAGTTAAAAAATTATATGGTTTAAATAATGTGAAACAATGTATGTTTTTTGATCATTTGATGTATAGGTTAGAGTCTTTAAATCATATAGTTTTTGATATGTAAGTATTTTAAAGATAGCAAATTATAATCAATGGCTTAAATCATTAACGTTGGATCTCTATTATCTGATCTAAACCTAATTAGATTTGAGTGAAGATCCACTTAAGTAGAGCCAACTCTATCTCTGTCTCTCTTTACACACATATATATATATAGACATATATACACACATACATACATACATATAGAAATACAACACATATATATACATACATACATAAATGTGCGCGCGCGCGCGCGCACAATATATATATATATATATATATATATATATATATATATATATATATATATATATATATATATATATATATATATATATATATATATATATATATATATATATATATATAATTAGTAGAGCTAAAATGTGGGCCTCACATAATAGTTCAAATAAGGTCTCCTAAGAGGATGACTAGGTGCCTAATACCGGTAATTCGAGGTGTTAAATACGATATATTATCTACAAACTGCTTTTGATCATATGATTTATTATTGTGTAAAATACTTACTATCAAAAAATGAAATGATTTGAAAATCTCTGGTGTATCACTTGTGCATTTATTGGACAAAAATGGATAGTTTAAGTAACATAAATAATATATTTAGTAATCATTGGATGTATACTTTAGGAATCTCCAAATCAAATAATATTTTTGACAGTAAGTAATTTAAAAATAGTAGGTCATATCTAATTGCTCAGATCATCAGTGTCAGGTCTCTAATTATGCTATCTAAACTTGACCTTATATGTATTGTTATGCGAACGCCTCCATATTAGCTTTACTCTATCTACATCTATCTATCTATATATTCATTTACCTATACATGCGTACATATCTAGATATATACATGTACATATAACTACATAATTATGTGTATTTGTGAGATAGATAGATACATAGAGAGAGAGAGATTGTCATGAGATCTAGTCAAAGAATAAGCGAGGTCCACACTAGGCCCAATGGGTAGTTTTCGATCCATGTGAATGATTGTTTCCGGGACCATGTACCGGATGGGATTCAACGTGAACTGGCTTTGTCGAAGCTGAAATCGATTGTAAGATGTTGATTTCTTCCACTTTCTGCAATGATTTCTCTGGAAGTAGGGATCACTGCTCAGGTGTATCCATTTCTTCTTGCTGTGGCCCATCTTACCATCTTACTGTTGCTCCTGTTCTTCAACTGAGCTGGAACGGTGCCGACGTACCTCCTCCATTCCATAAACAGCTAGCTAGTCTACCCTCCATTCCATGAACAGTAGTCTGCAGTGTACTCCACGGAGGACTGTGACCTCAGTGATTTGGTCCAAAATCACTGTCAAAGCCGGAGGATGTTTTAATATATTTATATCTCTCTCATTGCTCTTGCCCATGCTTCTGCAATAATAATATTGCAGGCGGCCAAGGATTCTTCGCGTGCACCAATCATGACCTATGTTGTTCTTTCTTGTCATCTATACTATCTTAAAGGGAATATCATGATGGGCACATGTCACATGTATCGATTTCAAAAGCGTAATCTGCCTACGAGCATTGCATGAGTTTATATGAAAATGCTATACTTCTAGATTCCTGTATGCTTTTTAGCAAAAAAAATAAATGCTAGTAATATACTTTTCTCCCTGCAGTATTTCTTTCTTTTTTCTTTTGACTCCTAGTTCATGTAAAAAAAAAATACCAGGTGTTCTTGCCAACTCATGGTCTTATTAAGGTTTTATGATTTGCTATGTGGCTTTGCATATAAGTTCCAACTTGGCTAGGCTGACTCTGTAACTTTATATCATTCAAAGTCCTTTGCGTCTATGGTCTTGATTTGAAGAAACCTTTTGCCTAGCATATATCTAATTAACTTCCTCACCACAAATTTTGATCACATCGTCTCTATCTTTTTTGAGTGTAAAATGAGAGAAGTAGAACTTCCCCCAGAATTTTATTATATTAATATTACAAAACTACGTACAAGTTGCTTTATAGTTTGGTGGTGGGGTAAGGGTTGGGGTTACTGATTGAGCCACATTGACTCTATCATAGCCATGTCTCTTCTGCTTGTTCTTTTCATTAGAGCAGCAGCAAGAACACATCCTGGTCCTGTTATATCAGAATATCTGTAGAGCTCCAAGGCATTTTTCTCTTTGGTGATATCTCAGATGGACGAACTGCACTTGGGCTTTTACTTTTCGATGAAACCAAAGAAAAAATGAATCTAACCTAACCATTTGGAGACTACTAGTCCTACATATGATCACCATAGTTTTGCTACTTTTGCATAGAATATGCCTTCATATTTTTTTTCACACTAAATATATACTATGTCTTGTAGTTTTGGATGGTCATCTGTACCTTGAGCCATGAAGGTACGTTGCTTCTATAGCCTGTTGCAAGGATGACTGCGTCGTAGTCCTCTCGTTTGCCATCCACGAATTCCACACCGTTATCTGCAAAGCGGTCGATGCCGGGGACTACCTGCAATAAACTACTTAGATGCATATCAAGAAAAGAAGGCCGATCCAAGTAGCTCAGTATGTTCACTACTTAAACTATCACCATGCATAAATATGGCTTATTCTTACCATATCCCAGCTTCTAGCAACCAAAGGCAGGCTAATCACCTTGGCTCGGGTGAATGATTAGCCTTTCACATCACAGTTATCTGATCCTCATCTAATTATTACTTACTGTTTTTTATATATAATGATTAACAAACTTGCATGGATTCCTACAAACTAAACACATTTTCTATCCTAATATTTTCGAGAAACTCTTTGAGGAAACCTCTTGTTTAAGTTCACGTCTTTTTCCTTCCCACCGGGCAGAAAAGTTTAGCTAGGAGAGTGATTGTGAAATCTTTCAAATCGTCATGATCTGGGCATGGATAAATGTTTAGTGTCATGAAACATCAAACATAAAGATAAATGGATGAAGAACTGACAAATATATATATATTGAATTCAAGTGTGAAGAAAAGAATCACATAACTATGATAGTGCATGGCAAGTAATAAAATGAAACACAGAAAAGAAAAATTAGACCAAGACCTTAATTTGGCCACTTTTGATCTTTGAGAAAGTACCAACATCCAGAACCGGGGTCTTCCCGGTGGTGATCTTTAGTTGGAGGGGCCCCATCTTGGGTCGAGCGAGCCCATATTTCTTTGTATCCCCAAGAATCAGCCATGAGCATAAAAGGAGGAACTCATCAACCAATTTCATAGGAAACCATTTGAGCAGCCGCATTGACAGCCCAAAGGTTGAAATCCCCAGTATTTCCCTTGGCAAGATGTGCAACTGCAAGATTCATGGAGAAAGCAATGCCATGGTTACTGTTGTAAGAAGAATGGTTGTACATAGGCATATAGAAAGTCAAAAACAAAGAGAACTCTTATTTGAAATGAATAAAACGCTGTTAAGAACATGCAGAATGAATTCAGAATACGAAAACCATGTTAAAGAGGTTTTCAAACAAGATAAGGAAAGAAAAATCTTAGGGAAACAAAACACCACATCATTGCATTAGTGCTATATAAAAGAAGAAAATGATAAATGAAACAAAATATAAAAAACATCATGGTAAAAAAGGTAAATTTCTTAAGTGAGAGTGACAGTATATCAGTGATAGAAAATGATAAAAATTATAAGGAGTGGAATGAAAAAGGCAACTGCTCAGATGAATTCAACCTCAATAATAACTAATGATGTGAAAAATCAAAAAAAAAAAAGTTAAGATAAACGTAGAGTAGGATGGGAATGGAGTCAAAGGATAGAGGAGGCCATAAAAAGAAAGGAGAGGGAAAACAACAGAGACAAAAAATAAAAAAATAAACAAAAGAAAAGAACAAATCAGAATCTCACCTTATCTCTAACAACCATGGAGACTTGAACTCCATTGTTACACAGGTCCAAGCAAACCTCCATGCCTGAATTCCCACAACCCACCACCAGAACCTTCTTCCCTTTGAAATCATCTCCATTCTTGTAGAAACTTGTGTGCAGGACCTGTCCTTGAAATTGTGATATTCCGGTGATCTTTGGCAATATGGCCTCAGCATTCTCCCCCGTTGCGACGATAAGCCATCGACATATGAATTCCAAGTCATTGGCCTCCACCCGCCAAAAGCCAATGCTTGGATCATATTCGGCACATCGTACCTTCATTCCGAACAAAGGCTTTACTGAGAAATGCTCAGCATAGGCTTCCAAGTAGCCTATGAACTGCTGTTTTGTCGGGTATGTTGGGAAGGCTGGTGGGAAAGGCATGAGAGGTAGTTCACAAAATTGCTTGGGGAGATGAAGCTTTAGGCGGTCGTAAGTCCTAAGCTTCCATGACGAGGCAATGCAGTTTTCCTTCTCAAGTATCAATGGAGGGATACCTTTCTCTTTGAGGCATGCTGCAGTAGCCAGGCCCGAAGGTCCAGCTCCTACGATTATTGGCCCGGGCACCCATACCTGCTTTGGATTCGATTTCATCAGGGGCCCATACAATTTGATTTCCAGGATGGGAGATGAGTTTTGTTTCGCTGAAGTGACTTTGCACTGTACCTGGGCTCTTCTTAGTATAATGGTCATGAAGAGAGTAGCAGAGCTAGCTTGACGAAGGGGTAGAAAACATGCTGGCAAATATCTCAACCTATATTCTTCAAGTCATTCGGGTATTGTTCGGTATTGCAAAAGGTGGCAAAAGGTCTTCGATATCCATTGCTTTCACTCCATGAATAAGCAAAATAGAGCACAAGATATGGCATAAGAAGTTCCAAACGACAAACTTGAGATCCTGGAGGGAACCTTGACCACTATGAAACTTAGAAACTACAGTGAAGCTTCGAATCTAGTAGTTGGTAATATGGAGATTAGAGCAAAGTAGAGCTGGGAGTATCAGGTTTGGTTGAATAAACACCGGAATCCTTCGAGATAAGAAATGGCTTTTATGTGGTTTATTTAGCTGTGGCAGTAGAGGAGCATCCATATAAATAGCAGAAGTTTGATGCAGAGTTTAAGTGCAACGGGGTTCTTTAAATGTGGTGAAGAAGACTTGTTGAAAAGGACAAGCCGAGCTGTGATAGGAATTTGGCTCTCCATGGGAATACGGAGGGAAAAACAAGCAAGAGGAATGAAAGAAGAGATGGAGAGGATGGAGTTCGGGCAGTTGGATTTTTGTGCAGCGTAGGTGAGATGAGAACAACTGGCTATGAATCAGATAAAGCTCGTGCTATGTTGCTGACGAGGATATATGCTGAATACCTATATGGAGACAACCAAATTAAGAGAAGAATACAAATAGAAACAAGTTGGATGTCACAGTAGCCAATCTGCCACTGGATGGTGAATGGCAGTTCAGAGAAGAAGAGACTGGCTTAAACTTAAACAAGGTTTCTACTTGGAATCTTATGGCTGTTTTCCTTTTTTATGCGCATAACATTTTTTCCCCACCTATTCCTAGGGTACTTTTTGGCCTTGTTTGCTTAGGAGAATAAGTATAGAGCATATGCGATGATGAATAAATATCTAGTATCTAATCATTTGTTTCTCTTTTGGATTAGATAGTTGAATTTTTCTAACATATATCTATATGTCATGGTCCATGTTTGGATGAGAAATGTGGGGTTTCACTTCCCATGCTACTAAAATTCCACGCAGATTAGGTATAAGCTGGAATCTTGCAGGATAATGACATTCTTGTCACTGGGTGGGGTTGGGGGAAAGGGAGGTGGGGTGTGGACAGGTGGGCAATATCACGTCCAAGTGTAGATTCGATCAAAATCAAGAGCTACATTTGATAAACAATTTATTCATAGTAGCTAGTGGGTTCTGGTAGAAATATTGACATTCATCAAATCGCATTCTGCACAAATCTCAAATCACTCCAAACATATCTGTACATATCCCAAAGCAATTATTACACGACCCGGCGGCGGGCTCATGCAAAGGAAAGTGAATCCTTTGCTAAACCGTAAATAATATGTGTAGTAGCTAATTCTTCTTAGTTTAGAAGATCAATCACTTCCAATCCTGATGTATGTTACTTCTCCGAGAATCATGGGAGAGCAGAAAAGTTTCATGGAATAATCCATATTAGATTTCCAATCAAGAAGTGGCATGGAGATAAGGTTAGAGTCCTAGCTTGGTAGAATAGCATGGCCTCTCTGTCCAATACTTTCAATCCAAATATACGCAAGTAGATAAAGTTGCTACCTAGCCATATCACTTTGTGTGCCTGCACGCACCTTGGAAATGTTTCGTCACACTCTCTTGTTTTAAAATGGAAATTTCAAGCCAGGGTCCTACCACCGGGAGCCCAATTCACGTGATTTCGTACTTGTGGCTGCTGAATTCCAAATCTGATAGCTAAGATCCAATATTGAAAAGCCGAAGGACCCTGTACTTGCTTTTGTACTTTGGCAGCTTGCTTGGCTCCATAATTTCTTATCCCTGGCCAAATCTCCATGCCTCATTGCTTCTGGCCATGGAGCTTGAGCACCGCACCATATGGGAGCCCATATGGTATCATTAAAGTTCACCATATGGTTGGACTTCTCTTGCCTTGGACTTACCTTGCGTTGGTGCTAGCTAGGCTGCGCACTTGTGGTCTTATCTTGCCATATCATTAGGTTTCTCTCATGCGTTGTGAATGGTGGGCATCATCTAACATTCAAATATCAGAGGAAATAATTAGACGAAGAAAAAAAAATACCGAATGGTTTCTCTTTTTCCTTTTTTTTTATCATAAGATTTACTTAACTCAATTTTCAAAAAGAGAAACATGAAGAAAGAACTCTCTTTTATCTTATTCTTGTACCAAAAATATTTGAACTGTGGAAAAATATGTTGTTCAACCTATCAGATTCTAGAAGTGTTATGTTTACATCTTTTCGAGATAACTCATAAAATTCAAAATTTTATTTGGTATTCTTTATTTATCCTTGGGAAGCAAAAGTGGGTACTAATATGTTACAAAATCAAGTTTGGAAGTGATGGGCCAAAGTAGTCTAGACTTCCTAACGTCACAAGGCATCTTTGCAAGATTTTGCAGCAGTTATCAGAACCTGTTAGAAGAAAAGGGCCATCTTTTCTTCTACCATGCCATAAGGATATTTCAACTACAGTCTCTTGCCGCGATGTTGAAAATAGCTAGTCAACTCCGTCTTTTATTTGAGCATGGAGAAAAGCGCAGCAGAGCTCAATAACCAATGGTACAAGATATCAAAATGAACCACTAATCGTTCCAAGCTCCGAGCTTCATCCATTTTCCTCCCCATCGTGTGCACTAGACGTGCCGAAAATATCGCCAAACACCATGTACATTCGACCCTGGATCGGGTCCATTTATCCCTGCCAGTGGTACTTGGTTTGGCTAAAAAATCAAATAGGGCATGAATTAACCCAAAGAGGGTTAGGTTGGAGTATCAATCCGCCTGCTGTCTTGGCCATCGTAGCATTCCACAGCATTCCCAGATTTGGAATTCCCAGTCCACCTCACATTCTTGGTAGATGGATTCCAAGGCACAAGATGAAGCCCTCGGTCGGCGCATATCCCGATGGAAAGGATCTAAGAGCTCATTTGGTTAGAGGCAATCTAGCATGTAAATCCCATACCAAATTATCATATTTAGTATGAAGAGAGGATGGAAGAGAGAGTAAAATAAACAAGGGTTCCCATGGTTGTTTTAATGATAGAAAAAACAAAACAAATACTATTGGGAAGGTGGTTTATTTTTTTCTCATGTCAGATTACTGAGCAGAGGTAATCTAAAATTGTCATTGTTTGATAGAAATGCCTCCATTGTTTTTCGTTGAAACCAATAAATGCCCCCCTTGTAATATTGTCAATCTCCTTTTGGTTGTGTCTAAATATATTTACTTAATAAGACATTAAAAATACTAAAATTTATTTATAATAAAAATATATATTTTTAATATATAATTAATTTAAAAATATTTATTAAATTATATAAATATATTTCAATATTTGAAATGGACTGTATTGACAGTCTTCATACAAGTGGGCTAAAAATGGTCAATAAATGGACTAAAAATAAATAAATATCATCAGTTGAATTATTTATTCAAGATCATTGTTAAAAATTTGGCAATATTTCCCTATAATGTTACCTCCAAACAAATGGTCATCTTTTTTAAGTACCATTTTCTAGAATAATTTTTCCACCAACCAAATATGGTAAAATTTAGTTTCCTCCATAATCATTTTTCTAGATAAATTATTTTTAGAATTATTATATTACCTTGTAATATGATGTACCCCAATCAAAGGAACTCTAATAGACTTATTAAGGCATTGAAGAAAATTGCTAGGAATGGCAGACCTTAAATGGATGTGAGAACTGCAAAAATAAATATTATTTAAAGTAACCCTACCAATAAAGGAAAGATATCTCAATTAGAGCGGTGATCCTTAATGATCTTGATGTCCCCATTTCACAATCTGCTATCTCAAAAAGGAATACTCTTATATTTTGTAATATCCTGTGTGTGTTTAGAGCTGACCTCAATCTGATTGATGTGGACTAGGAGACACTGCAGCACGAGCTCTTTTAGAGCTGACCTCAACCAGATCATTGTGTTTGTGATTTGATTTGATTGGATTTGGATACTTAGCCTAAGGAGGGGGCTAAGGCTTAAACGAGAGAGTATGTGAGAGGCCATGATGGTATATATTTAGTATCAAATAAAGTGTGCTTTAGAATAATCTTGGATACTTATACACCACTAAAAAATCCAAATAATATACTTTAGCTATCAAGGTTTGATGCTTTTTTTGATACCAAGGCTCTTCAAGCATAGAATGAAGAGGCAGGAGGAAAAAAGCCAACATTGCCTTAGACTAACATTTGAGGTAAAGAATTGGGTAGGGCTGTTGTTCACCAAGATTGCATGGTTAGGATTTCTTATACGATCATTGATCTAATTAATCCATTGATCAGGAAAGGCAAAGTAGTGAAGAATCCTCCAAGAAATTAATTAATCAACTCGATCGTATGCCTTCTCCATTTCTAGTTTTATAGCCTTCAAGGAGGTATTACCTCTAGCCCTCTAAAAAGAACATGTTATCTCCTGAGCTATTAAGTATTATTGTATCATCAGATGTATTCCTTTCTGCAATGAAAGCCCCTTACTTTAAATAAACTGACCGCCCAATGAACCTATGTAGTGTTAATGCCAAAATTTTAGTAATGATGTTGTACGTTGAATTACATAAGCTTGTTGTATCAAAAAAAAAAAAAAAATTACATAAGCTTATAGGTGAAAACTATGATGGTTCACCGAGATTCCTCGCTTTAGGGATCAGAACTATAAAATTATGCTTCTAAGTTAGACCATATTCTGAATTGCTATTGATAGTGGAGCTTTTATCAGTAAATTTTTTTGAAAGTAGAGCTTTTGCTACTAAAGCTACATTTCTACACATATTTGTTTAGTAACCAACCTAAAAAAATACTTTTATTATGAATAAATAATAATAAAGAATATATAATATAATAATGATAGTAATATAGTATTGTCATAATATTAGTATAACATAATGTAATGTATTATAACATAATATGATATAATATTGTAATAATATAATATAATATAATATAACATTATAAGAATGTATTATATTATTATATTACTATATTATTGTAATATATTATGATAATATCATATATTATTATATTTTTAATATAATATAATGGAACAATATTATTTTATTATAATATTATAATATAATTTTTTATTAATATAATATAATATTAAATATTGTTAATTTATAATTTATATATTCTATTTTTTATCTAAATATTATAATAATATAATAACTATAAAGTTTGAGGATATCTTAATCACACAAATAGCTTTCCGTGGACTTTAAAAAATGTTTTTGAGGAGAAGTTCCAAAATAGAGCTTTTGTCGAGTAAAATTTTGTTAGCTTCTGGAAAGACTAGAAAGTTGTTTTTATCTAGCATTCATATGTCGCCTAGGGGTATTTTTTTGGGCTCCAAAAGGTGCTTTTGGTTGGTCACTCCCAAAAGCAATCCTAAACGACGCCTTAAGCATAGTTGAGGCCTTGCTTTAGCAAAAAAAGTATAGCTGTGGCACAAAAAAAACTCGTATAACACATTAACATTTTTGCTCATATTTGATCAATAAGCTTCCAAAAATCTGGGTGGAAATCTGTCAAGGCCTAATGCTTTGTCGGAATTCAAAGATCTTAAAGCTGCTTCAATCTCATTGTGTCACATGGCACACAAACTTGCTAAACATTGATAGCCAGATGAGCCAGGTGGAGGCAAGTTAGGGAGACGGGGTTGGAATCATCGACTAGTCCTTGCAATGATCGAAAGCTCATTTATGATTTCTGAGTTATGATTTCTGAGTTACTATCTAATGTTTCACCATTAGAATTTTTGAGGAATGAGATTTGGTTTTGACACATCCGATGATTGTAGATTTGTGGAAATATCTTGTATGATGGTCTTCTTTGTGAAGCCACTATAATATTTTTGATTTCTACTTCTAAAATATCTCCTGCTTCTCAAAACTACAACACCATCAGTTTAGATGCAACTCCAAACTGCAACTCCTCTATAGCAGCACCATTGGCTTGACGCTTCAAAGCTGAAACTCCAATCTCAAAGCTGAAACTTCAGCTTGATCCAACTCCTCCAGCTCCACAGCAGTATAATGGGAACACATGAAACTTCAAAAGTTTTTTCACCATGTTTCATAACCAGAATAACAGCCATAACGTTTCATAACATTTGTCTAAAATTGTTTCGGAAACTGTAACTGTTTTCGGTTATGCTCAGCAAGATTAGTTACATTCTATTAGTTTTTAATAGTGCTTAATACTTAGATTAGTTACCCACTAATCTGCCATGGACATGTATAAATACCCCTGGGATCTGTATGAATTGAAGTGAAGAATATAGAATCTCTTCCAACTTTCTCTTCTTCCCCATTTTCTTGTTGTCTTCCTTCATCTTTCTAACATGGTATCAGAGCATAGTTTCCTAAGCTCAAATCATGGGGTTTTTATATGAACAAACCTCTCCTTCTTTTCTTCGTTGAGCCTCTCCTTCTTTCCTTCATTGAAAGTTTGTCAATTGAATCCACTATCTTTTTGATTCGAGGACATTTTTCAATAGTTGATGGTGAATCTTCAGCCCCTGTTTCTCCATCTTACTCATCAACTTACGTACCTTCTCCCTCAGAAGATCCCAACAGTCCTTTCTTCATTCATCATAGTGATAATGCTAACAATGTGGTGGTTACTCCTCCCTTGACTGGTTCTAATTACCTATCATGGAATCGATCATTCACACTAGCCATTTCCATTAAGAATAAGCTGGGATTCCTTGATGGAACCATTCCTACTCCAGATTTAACCAGCTCCCTTTACATACCCTGATTGAGATGCAACAACCTGATTCTTTCCTAGATTCTTAACTCCATTTCAAAGGAGATTGCATCAAATGTTCGCTACATCAGTTCCGCAAAAAAAGTATGGGAGAAGCTCAAGGCTCGGTTTGCTCAACCGGATAATGTTTATCATCTTCAACATCAACTCAGCTCAATTGTGCAAGGAACACAATCTGTAAGTGATTACTTCACTCAACTTAATGATGTTTAGGAAGAACTACGCAATTATAGACCATTGCCCTCCTATTCTTGTGGACATTGCATTTGCAATATGGTGGGAACCATTAGTGAAGCTCAGTAGAAAGATTATGTACTCAAGTTTTTAATGGGATTAAATGACTCGTATGATAGCATTCGAGGACAGATTATTCTCATGAGTCCCATGTCTTCTTTGGATAAAACCTTTTCACTGGTTTTACAAGAGGAAAGATAAAGGCAAACACGCACCTTAATGCTGCCCAATACTGAATCTTCTGCACTTGCTGCAATCCATACTAAAAGAAAAGATAAGGCTGAAATCATATATTATTGTGAAAAATCTGGGCACACTAAAGAAAAATGTTACAGGTTGATAGGATTCTCACCAATTTCAAATTCACCAAGACCAAACCTGGTAATTCTAATGGTGTTTTCCAGAACAAATATTCAGCAAACCAAGTGTTCTCTCAAGGCCAAGAGAAAGAATTGATAAATCCATCTAGGTTGCCTCTCACCCAAGCTCAAGTTCCACAGCTCATTGCTCTCTCAATGTTCAGACGTCTCATCAGCTCAATCCAAGTGACTCACAAACATCCAAGCCACTCACAAACATCCAAGCCACTACTTTCCAACTCGACTACACCCACCAACACAACAAGCATTCAGCATCATTCTAATATGGCAGGTATAAATCTTTCTAAAACCTCTGCTATTCACTCCATCTTTTCTGCCGATCATCAGAATTCTGCATCATCTAACATGCAACTTACTTCATGGATAATAGACACAGGGGCAACTGACTACATGGTCTGCTCCACTTCATTTCTTCCCTCCATAACATGTGAAACTCAAGCACATGTTCAGCTACCTAATGAAACCAAAGCAAGGGTGACTCACATTGGCACTATCAAAATTTTAGAATTCTTAATGCTTACTGATATCTTATGTGTGCCTTCCTTCACTTTTAACCTCCTTTCTATCAGCAAACTCACTCACAGCTCTTTTTCCTGCCTTATATTTTTGGATAAATTTTGTTTCATACAGGACCTCTCTTCATGGATGACGATTGGACTTGCTAGAGTTCATAATGTCTTCTACTTTCTTCTTCCAAGTTCGGCTGACAACCACCCTCTTCCTGCCGAGAATACTTCACCTTCCTGCCTTCCTTTGATCTTTGGCATTTTAGATTAGGACATTTATCCAACCAGAGATTGAATCTGATTCAATCTCATGATCCTGATGTAAGGTGTAACAAACAAATGCAATGCACCGTTTGCCATTTAGCTAAACAAAAAAGGAAGTCATTTCATATGAGCATGTATGTTGCTTCTTCTCCCTTTGTTTTGATATATTGTGATATATGGGGTCCCAATTCTCAAGCATCCATTCAAGGTCATCATTACTTCTTAACCATTGTTGATGATTGTAGCCGGATAACTTGGGTGTACCTCATAAAACATAAATCTGAAATAAAATCTCTCTTGCAATCTTTCATTTGTATGGTCCAAACCCAATTTAATGCCAAAGTAAAACAAGTCAGAATTGATAATAGTGTAGAATTTCAGATATCTGAATTTTATAATTTCAATGGGATTATACACCGAAAAACTTGTGTTTATACTCCACAACAAAATGAAATTATTGAAAGAAAACATCAACACCTCCTCAATGTTGCTAGAGCTCTTCTTTTTCAAGCACCTCCTCCAATCAAGTTTTGGGGAGATGCTGTCCTAACAGGCACTTATTTGATCAATAGAACACCCACTCCCATTCTCAACAAGTCACTTTATAAAGCTCTTTTTTCTTCCACTCCTTCTTACACTCATTTAAGAGTTTTTGAGTGTTTATGCTTTGTTTCCACTCTCAAGCATAATCGAACCAAGTTTGATCCTCGAGCCAGGAAATGCATTTTTCTTGGGTATCCAGCAGAGGTTAAAGGCTACAAAGTTCATGACTTGGAAAATCAGTCATGTTTCATTTCCAGGGATGTCATCTTCCATGGATCCACATTTCATTTTCAGAATTCTAACACAAAAGTCCTTGCATTTTCTCCACCTTCATCAGATCTAGTTCTACCTCCAGCTTTACCAGATACTCATTTATCAACCTATCCCACTCCTCAGACAGAAACCACCAACCCTTTACCTCACTCTCCAGCACCTAGTTCTTCCCCTGCATGTGCAGATTTAGCTGTGCCACCTTCAGCATGTACAACTCAGCTGTGTCACCTTCTGCATGTCCAGACTCAGCCGTGCCAACTGAGTTACCCTTCCTTAATGAGTCCCATAACCCTAATGTTTCTATGATCCCTCTTAGGAGGTCTAACAGGGTCAAACATCCACCAAACTATTTATAGAATTATCACTGCAAATTAGTCACTACTACACCAATTGAACAACCAAATTCTCATTCCACTATCCACCCTCTACATAAGCACTTATCCTATGACCATCTTTCTCCATCTCACAAAGCCTACACACTCTCTCTAACTTTAGCCAAAGAACCTACAACCTATAATGAAGTTGTAGTCTCTCAGCATTGGAGAGATGCAATGAGGGTTGAAATAGATGCTCTAGAGGCCAATGGAATATGGACCATCACTGCTTTACCTCCAGGAAAAACAGCAGTAGGTTGCAAATATGTCTACAAAACTAAGTTAAATTCAGATGGGACAATTGAGAGATATAAAGCAAGATTGGTAGCTAAAGGTTATACACAAAAGGAAGGCTTTGATTACCATGAAACCTTCAGCCCCATAGCCAAACTCACAACCATTAGGGTATTCCTTGCTTTAGCAGCAATATACAAATGGCATTTATGTCAATTGGATGTCCACAATGTATTTCTTTATGGTGATCTAGATGAGGAAATATATATAAAATTACCTTCGGATTTTCAAATTAAGGGGGAGTCATCCAATAGAAAATCAGTATACATATTACATAAATCTATCTATGGCCTCAAGCAAGCCTCTCAGCAATGGTATTCAAAATTCTCCTCTTCTCTCACTACCATTGGTTTTTAACAGTCCAAATCTGATTATTCTTTATTCACAAGAAGTGATGAGCATGGTTTTATAGCTCTTATAGTTTATGTATATGATATCATTGTGGGCAGCAATAACTTGACAGCTATTGACTATATCAAAGCATAGTTAAACTCTCAATTCAAGATCAAGGATTTAGGAGTTCTGAAATATTTTTTGGGACTAGAGATGGCAAGATCAGCTGCGGGTATTCATTTATACCAAAGGAAATACACTCTTGAAATCCTTGAAGAGGCTGGGCTTCTCGGCAACAAACCAGTCACAACTCCAATAGAACCCAATCACAAGTTATCACACTCATCCAAAGATTTACTAGTTGATGTTACAAACTGTTGCCCAAGGTGACAAACCAGGAGGGGGGGTGAATTGGGTTTTCTAAATTTTTAATCCCTTAATCATTTGATAGATGAATGAGTAATTTAGTTAATACTAATTAAGTACGTGTAGTGAAGTTAGTAAGACACTCAAGGCAAACACATAGAAAATATAGTGGTTCGGTACTCTCCTAAGCACCTATATCCACTCCCCAAGCGTCCCCTTGGAAATTCACTATAATTCCGCAGATTACAGTTGGATTGTTTTCCGGGCTCATAATCCAAAAATATTTACACTTTGGTTTTTCGGGATCACCAAAAACCTATGTTGGTTTTGCAGGCTCACCAACAACCTACACCGTTGGTTTTATGGGCTCACCAATCAACCTTACAAGAGATTTAAAAAAGAAAGAAGTTTGAAGCTCCTAAATGAGCAAATATAACAAATATGAACTCAAAGAAGAGATGAGAGATAGTTATCGCTTTGGGATGCTCTTCTCTTCTTTGCTCAGGTTACTTCACTTCACAATGGGTTGGTGGAGCTGTTGAATGCACTTTCAGATTGCTCAACCACCTTCTTTTGGGATTTGAATGAAGCAACTTGATGAAGAATGCTAGGGCTTGCTTTAACTTGAATGCTCTATTGATTTCTTGCAAAAGGATTTTTTTCCTCTGATGAATAGTATCTCTTAAATACCTTCCAACCTCTATTGGTCATTCCACATTCGTTAGATTTGAAATACTAGCCGTTTCTAGCCATTGGAAGCTCAAAAAGTACTTCTGCAGAACTAGCCGTTATGCTCCTTCCCGTGCTGGGGTCGACCCAATCTTTCCTGGGGTCGACTCAAGTTACTGTTCATCAGCCTTGGGGTCGACTCAACCTTCTCAGGGGTCGACTCAACCTTCTCTAGGGTCGACCCCTGCTACAGTGGGGTCGGCCTTCTCAGAAACCACAGAAACCTTATTTTTTCGGCATTTTCACTCGGGTCAACCCGTGCTACAGTGGGGTCGACTCAAGTTCTATTGGGGTCGACCTTCTCAGGGATTCCAGAGATATGGTTTTTGAACACTTATCCTAGGGTCGGCTCAAGTCTTCCTGGGGTCGGCTCCATCGGGGGTCGGCTCAAGGAAACTTGGGGTCGACCTTCTCAATAAAATCCAGAGAGTTGTTTTCTTGGACGCTTCGAGTTGGGGTCGGCTCATGGAAACTTGGGGTCGGCTCCTCTCTTGGGGTCGACTCAAGGAAACTTGGGGTCGGCTCCACTTACTGTTCATCTGAGCCATTTTTCCAAGGATGTGCCAGAGTCGACTCCACTTCTTCTGAGGTCAACTCAACTCGCAATTTCCTGCATCTTAAGGTTAGGCTGATTCATATAATTAATGGAACATATTTCAAGTAATTTTGAGTGTATGCCACGGTAGAACTCCATACCCTTAACAATGAAAATTACTATTTTAACCTTAAGAGTATATTTCATTTGAAACTTTGCTGAATTAGATTTAAAAGCTCTCTAACATTTTTATCTCGTTGTTAATCATTGGGAGTCGTCTTGATCTCATTCTTTCAATGTATCAAGAGTGTGGTATTCATTAGTGGTGTATCAAGTTAAGCTATATTATTAATTTGATATTCCCTCAATTGTTGTGTTAATCATCGAAATAACACTATCATCCTCACAAACTTTAGAAGATTGATTGGGAGACTCATCTATTTGACAATCACCAGACCAGACATAACATATGCTGTCAATATTCTGAGCCAATTCATGAACAAGCCAACACAAATTCATCTACTTGCAGCTCACAGAATTCTGAAATATCTAAAGGAATCCATAGGTCAAGGTATTTTCTTCTCTTCTCAATCTCCTCTGCACCTTAAGGCCTATAGTGATTCAAACTAAACAGCATGTCCAGAAACTAGAAGATCAGTCATTGATTTCTACATTTTTATTGGAGATTCTCTGGTTAGCTGGAAATCCAAGAAACAGGCCACTGTTTCTCGATCTTCTGCAGAAGCAGAGAATAGAGCATTAGCTCATACGAGTTGTGAGATTGTTTGGTTGATTACCTTGTTGAAAGATTTTAAAACAAACCATCCACAGCATGCACTCCTATGTTGTGATAATCTGGCAGTACTACATCTCACTAAAAATCCGATTTTTCATGAGAGGACTAAGCACATAGAGCTGGACTGTCACTTTGTCAGGAAAAAGGTGTTGGCTGGTGTCCTTAAACCAATCTACATTGCTTCAAAATTCCAATTTGCAGATATATTTACCAAAGCTTTATCTGCTACTACATTCTATTTTCTGTTATCCAAGATGGACGCATTAAACATACGTGCCCATCTTAAGGGGGAGTCTCAAATCTACAACACCATCAGTCCGGATGCAACTCCAAGCTGCAACTCCTCTATAGCAGCACCATTGGCTTGACACTTCAAAGCCGAAAATCCAATCTCAAAGCTAAAACTTCATCGACTTGATCCAACTCTTCCAGCTCCACAACATTATAACAGGAACACGTGAAACTTTTAACAGTTTTTTCACCATGTTTCATAACCAGAATAACATCCATAACATTTCATAACAGTTGTCTAAAACTTTTACTGAAACTGCAACTATTTCTGGTTATGCTCAGCAAGATTAGTTACATTCTATTAGTTTTTCATACTGCTTAATACCTAGATTAGTTACCCACTAATCTGCCATGGACATGTATAAATACTCCTGGGATATGTACGAATTGAAATGAAGAAAATAGAATCTCTTCTAACTTTCTCTTCTCCTCTGTTTTCCTACTGTCTTCCTTCATTTTTCTAACACCGATGTATAGTTAAATTATGAAATTCAGAAATTTCGCAGCGAAGACTATAAGTCTTCAGCATCGAGTTCCCCAACCACCGATTTCTTCTCTTGCACTGCAATGATTCATTCTTCAACCTGCTCCATCTTTTCAAATATATTTCTAACCACTTCCTTATTCCAGATTTACAGAGTTTCCTGTAGCATGCAACTTGTAATAGTTTCCAAAGGTAGGAAATGGCGAGACATTGCAATTCCAAGCTTCTTGAACCACTATCTCTCTTGACCCTCTTCACTTCTCCGCTTGGAATCATAACCATTCTCTCGATTCCAGTCTCCAACTTAAACAACCCTTCATTATATTAATGTACAATGAGACCTATTAACCTGTCGCCCACTTCAGAAATCAAAAGTATTTTCATAATTTTTATTAATTTTTAATTTAAATAAATATGATTTTGGATAATTACGTTGTTGAGTCACTGTGTCAAAAATATTCATACAAAAATAATATTTTGTGAGGACATACACATAAATATTAATTTGAAGAACACTCATACAAATTTCAGTATTTAAAAAGGTATTTATGCAAAAATTTAAAATTTTTATATATGAAATTACATAAATGCCCTCCAAAATTGTTATTTGCATACATACATTATAAATATTTCTTTTTGCATGTTTATCTGTTAATAGTATTTTCCATTATTTCAATTTTAAACTGTTAACTTCTTAACGAAGTCAAATGGCATGAATACATATACCAAAAAAAAAATACAAAACAAGTGATGAGGGTATATGTACAAATATCAATTTTAAAAAAAATATTCATACAAATTCTAATATTTAAGAAAAATATATGCATATATATATATATATATATATATATATATATATATATCAGTGACCCATAGCTGCTGCTTGTTTAAAGACACTACTCGCACAAATTTGCATATCACGGATGGAAAATGCCTCCTCTGTGGAGAAGGACCGAGATTAGACGAGACAATCAGTTCCAGCCATCCCACTTCCCCTCGGCATACCATATCCTTTCACATGAGCAAGATTGTTTTAAGGCAACATCTATCTAAAGCTGGTGATGCTGACGAATCTTCCACCAATCCAACATAAATGGTTCTAGGCTCAGGTCGAAATTTTTGATCCCAAACATACATGTTCATGTGCTGATTCAACAGACAGGTTGGCTAAACAAGCCAACAACCTAAATGCAAGCATGGAGATCATATATAAGGGATCTTGTATGATAGATTGTGTAAAGATACATCAAACTGATAAGAGTAATTAATCATTAAATACATTATCCAAGCAATCAAATGGTATAAATTCTTGGCGATCTATCGCATAATGAAACATTAAATCTTGATACCAAAATACATACCATCAACATGCAATATTCCAATATAATCAACTATATTTTGGGGGTCCATGGCGAACGAAAGTGTTTGAAGCAAAACAAATCCGAACCACCTCTGTACAGCTTTGGAAAAAGAAAAATCGAGAAGCAAAGAAAAACAATATTCCTCTAAAAGAGGCCACTGCACATGGATGCCTAAATGTACATATATATCAAGGACATCCATCTATCTAACCCGACAGATCCTTTAACAAAGGCAGACACTCAGATAGGAATTGATATGCCCTTACTTGCCATACCATCAAGAATATCATTCAGTGCTTGACATAGCCCCACAATCTGCAAGTTATGGAAAATTATATAAGGATAAACTTAAAGGATGATTAATTCTAATATATCAATAGCTTGTCCTCAATGACACATCACCAATTCTTTATACAGGTATAGATATGTACCTTAAGAAAGTAGTTTAGGTAGAGTAACAAAAAATCATGGGAGAAAGACAGTTCTTGATGAAAGTAGCCCAATGAGGTTACTATTACAACTAGTTATACTACCATGTGCAAATGAACTTGACCATTACTAATGATTTTAGCTATTCGATTAACTTTAAAAAAGATTTCAACATGGGTTAGCTAATATAATTTATCAAATTGTTTAATATTTATTTGACGCATCATGTTATTAGACTAGAAAAATTTAAATCATGCTATCACCAACAAATCACTATGAATTTGGATTTTGGAGGATGTGGGACTCTTATTAAGCACGGAACATGGAAATCCTTTCCCACTTTACTTCCCTTCTCAAGAGTTCAGCAATGTTAGAATCTTTTTTCAAAGACTCAGGAGAAATCTAATTAGGGATGCTTTGGGAATTGAAAAATTGGGAAATATAGCAGCTTTTATATGCATCATTAGGATAATTGTCCAAAGGTTCTTTTCCCCAACAATCTAAAGTGTGCAAATTTAAGGAATGAAAGAAAGGGTGTGTTCTGTTGAATATGCACCACAATATTGCAAAGGCATGTTACAGTTGGTAGCACCTGCAATTAACCAGACTCACCTGCTGATCCCACTGTTGTAATTCTTCAGTGTCATCTTCAAAATGTATGACAGCTTCAACCTGAAATAAGCAATATGCAACTAAATATTTGCAAGGTAGAAAAAGAAACATGGAATCACAAAATCTTAGGAAAAAAGAAACTATGATAATATACCGGTCCAGTCAAAATCCATATGAAAACAATAAGAGATCTCTTTATTTTAAACCATACCAGATTGTGGTGTAAAACACCATTTTGATATGTAAAGATTCCATCTTTGCACACTCTTGCATCATTTTCAGCCTGGTCCTCTAAACTTCCCTACTCTTTTTACACCACCTGTACCATGACATCATTCACCAGTACCAACCCCCTCAAGATATCTGCCTGATAGCACTTAGTGAAATGATACCTGTTCGATACCTGTTCGATTTGCCCTGAGGCATTTCACAAGTATTCTTCCAAGTTTCTACCACATCCAGCTTAACCTATATTTACATGTACACCTATGAATGCAAATGCAACTAGTTTATTGCTTGGTTGCCCCCCTTTTTTGTTGTTAAAGATAGATAGCCCCTCATAACATTTGTATTATTTGTCAGCAATAATCACAAAACAACTCTAGCTGGTCTTCATTGTCCAATAAAACTCTCCTGAACCAACATATGACCAAGAATTTAAGTTCTGGTCTAAACTGTAGAGTGCCACATTATGCATTACATGCCAAATGGTTGCCAGGCACTGGAAGCACATTTGTGCATCATTTGATTGTTGAAGATAAATAGCTCCCCATAAAACTTATAATGAGTATCATTTGCATGCAATAATCATAGACGATACTAGCAGGTCCTTTTTTCTAATAAAGCTCCTCTGTGCTCTAATTGATGACATATGACCAACAATTTAAGTTCATTTCCAAATTATAGTGCCATACGATGCATACCATGCCCCATGTGATGCATACCATGCCCCATGGCTGCCATACACCATGGTAAGTAAGTGTGCCGTGTGCATGCAAAGGAAAAAAAGAGGCACCATAATAGATAGTCAAAAAAAAGCATCCATAAGATATGGTGTTGCTTGGGATCCCAAAAAAATCATATATTCAAGTAATATGAAACTCAAGATGATCTAACTGATAGTTGACACCACCCCTACTAAAACTAGTTAAGCATCCATCTGCAGAATTGTTTCATCATGCAAATACTACAGGTTTGTATGCGGTTTTCCCCACAATCACCAGAAGTGAATAAACAATTGAATTAGATCACAAATGCGAGAGCACCTAAACCAATAACAAATTGACTTAAGTTCCAGCAATATCGATAAATATTTGATAAACACACTTTTTTTTTACTAAAAGACCTAAACATATCTTACAAGAGCAGCAAACATTAAAATCACGGTAGGTAGAACTATCCCGAACCGACCAGTTTGGGCATCTCGAGCCGTACCGACAGTGGACCAGAACAGTTCCGGCAAAGAAACAAAGATGCCGTCGCCGGAGAGGGAGAAGGAGAAGGAAAGAGAAGAAAAGATAGAGCGAGCGGGGGAGGGAGGGAGGCCGGCAGAGGCCAGCGCTGGTGTAGGAGGTGGAGGTCGCGGTCGGACCCCTGTTTCGGCCTCCGCATCCTGCACCAGCACCGGCTCTCCACGGCCTCCACCTTTCTCCCTCCCTCTCTCCCCCTTCTCTCTCTCTCTCTTCCTCCCTCCCGTGGTTTGCGTTCGCCCTCTCCTGTGTTGGTACAGGCCCGGCACGGCACAGTGCGGGCCCGGACCAACTCGCGCCGCCGAACAACCGGTACAGTGCCCGATACCGGCACAACAGACCATGTTTAAAATAATTGCTTTGAAAAATGATAAAGTTGCATTCATCACTATCAGTAAGTAGATTGTTGTTTAGAGTAACTATTTATAAGTAATAACGAATTTCAAATTGCCTGAAGTTCAAAGAGTATTAAGTAAATATTTGATAAGCAGACCTGAGAATGAAAGACCTAAACACAAATTTTAAGAGAGCTGCAAATTTTAACATGATTACCGTATAAAATGATAAAGTTGCATTCCTCATAATTATCGTTCAAAATGTCTATTTTAACCAATAATTAAGTGAATTAACTGTAAACATCCTAGCATGTAGTTTAGCTTATTTTTGAAGTAATGGCACCTCTCATGGGTGTGCCAGAAATAGCTCCTGGCTGTTCTGTACTGCTTACAGCATGTTGTATGGTTTACCAGTTTGTCATTTGTTTATCATTGCCAGACCAGTACGGGTAGCTACTTCCATTTGTGTCCGTATGACTACCTCTTGTGCTTACTAGTCTATTGTCATCAGGATACTTCTTGTAGTCACTGACACTGTTTTCTTCCTCTATTGCTCTTTTATGCTATTCTATTTTTATATTTGAATAAGGAAGCATCCCCAAAAGTTGATTGAACTCCAGATCTTGGGCACTCAATGGAAAAGTTGCTGCATTTCCTGTCAAATGACAGAAACATGAACGAAGAATTATACCTGATCGATTGATCCCCTCATTCTATCCTCATAGATCATCCGTGAGGCTATTTTTTCAGCCTGCCAAAATCATGAAGCTAAAGTATGTCAGAGATAATTAAAAATATTAATATATGTTCTAAATGGGTCCATAGTACAAGGAGACGATGGCAATAATTGAAACTTCAGAATATACAAAGGATCACAAGAGAAAAGCAGAGAAGCATCAGAATACGAAATTACATATCAAAATGGCATTAAATTGGCTCACTATACGATGCCAAGCAAAAAGATTTAGCATCGAAAAATTAAGCGAAAATTTCTACAGCATTACAAGAAACAATAACAGGCCTTCTTCCAAATAAACAAGCTCAAAAGAAACAATTGGCTTCATAGAAAATGTAAATGAACATCCACTTGTCCGCTCACATGCATGGATGTAAAAAAAGAGACCATATCTATTTGGTCACTCATTTCTAGCTTCCACATGCAAAAGCAAGCACTGGCTTCCTATAGGCTTTTCCAGCTTTTCTTGCTTCTAGCTTAACCATAAGGTGAGGCTGAAATTCACTCTTGGTTCAGCACCTCATTCATAGTTACATCTATAAAAAACAAACAAGGCATCTTGTTACAGGAAACAGCTTCAAATACTAGTTTCTTAACAAAAACTATCTGTGGCTACTGTAGAGGTATAAACTCTGAAATCAACTCATCAACCTAAACTTCCAAGCAGATGGAAGAGTGTGAGCCAACTAAATTTAGCCACAGAAAAACTACTTCATCTATTATGGTTTTCACAGGGCGACAGTTTAATCTGATTGGAAACAACAAAACACATAATCTGGGAACTCAGTAAAGGAGTCAGAGAGATACCTTTCTCCTTAGACTTACATTATGGATTCTTTTGTGCAGATGCATTCTTCCTAGTATATCTAGGGCAGTAGTACCCTTCAAGTACATAACTAGACATATTCAAGAATGTAGATCAGCCATTTTCAGGAATTTACAGTTGTTCTTTTCGTACTTATATAACCACATCCATCTAATAAATAAATAGTTGTTTAACTTTCAATTCAAAAGAAAAAATAGTCAGAGTCATTATTCCCCAATTACTGCATACTCGAACTAAACAGTAATCCGAATAATAATGAGCTTAGTTCCCTGACAACTTCAGAATGATGAGACATTTGAGATGCAAAATTTCCATCACCCTTCAAGGAAGGACATCCAACTATAAAATCTTGGACCTTTCCCTCCGAGTAAACCACCAAAGGAACACCATGTTTAACAATTTTCCTTGGACAAGGAAAACAAAACTATTTGTTTAAGTTATATCTGATTTTTAATTTGAGGAATGCTGTCTAGAACCAGTACCATATCTCTATGCAAAAAGTGAATCTTTCTTAATCTGTCATGGCCTTTAATAAGAAGATCATCATAGATACAAGAGAATCATCTTTTGTTTCCTGAAGACTAGAGGGGCAGACGAAGACCGACATTGTGAGTTCCACATTTGGGGTAAAGTATGTTGTTTGCTTTTTCTTTTGCTGCTTATTGAGTAAATCAGAAATAACATTAGTGGATATACCCCATCCAATCTGTCCTTTGATTGAGAAAGCTTTTCTAGCATTAAACACAGGATTCTGTGCCTATCCATGCTCTAGCCAATTGCTGACTTTCTGATAAACCATAAATCAGATTGAGATAATCATTTCCTCTGGCAGAAGAGTCAGAGAACGAACAGGAAATGTCGTGCATTACTGGCCTAAGATATTGCTTCTACACCTAAAAAAAGGCCAGCATGGTAGGGATAAGACCTCTCTAGGAAGCCCTTGTGAAAACCAAAAAATATCAGACTTGTGGAAGACAATAACAGTACTTTGGTTACCATGGCATGACAGATGAATAAGTAGTAAGGTAGCTGAGGCATTTTAAGAAAACCTACGATTTTCCCCTTTGGGAGCAGAAAAGGCTTTCTTCAAATGCATGATTTGTGCCACTATAAGGGATATGATTTCTCCCAATTTACTTCCTGTGAAAAAGTTGCCCAAAATTTTTAGTTTTTCTTTGAGAAAATAGTGGGTACACCATTAACAAAATAATTCTTCTGGCTGCAAAAAAAATGATGGAGACGATCAACCAGATTCCAACAGCATAAATGTTGGATCAACTATTCCAGGACAAAATGTCAGTCATTCCCAAAGTCAAACTTCTCATGTGGAAGGTACTTTAGGGAAGATAATCAGCCAAATACATTCACAAATACAGTGAACCCAAATGATTCCTTTAATGGTTCAAAATCACATGCTGCTAAGCCATAAGTCATTATGACTAACTCATACCGATCATTTATCAAGTAAACCCAACTTACTAGGCCGATGTCGGCCGAATTCAGTATTTGGGACTAAGAAAAGCTGAATCGAACTGAACCGGCCAGTTCAGCCCGAACCGAGCCGACCCGGTCTCCGACCGAGTCAGAGGCCGGAACCTGCCGGAATCGGACGGACGGTTCGACTCAGTTCGAACCGGTACCGACGGGTCTCGGTACCGGTTCGGCGAACATTGTTTGGGACTGACCCAACTTTAAACAATGAATCACTTGGTCAAATCTAGATTTTGTGCCATTCTTCATTGATAACCTATCTTTGCATATTTTTGCTAATTTGGTGACTTGATACCAACTATGTATTAATATGTTGCTCAATTTCATAAATTGGACAAATTTGTCAGCACACGCCCTTTATATAAGGCAGATTGCTTGGATTTCTAAACAGTTTTCATAGAAAGCTTAGAAGAATGGAGGCATATTTGAGAATTAGGATACTGATAAACTTCCCTTTCTATCACAGAATTCATAATATTTTTTCTTGGTATAAAACATGAAGAAAAAGGTGTGGAGAAACAGCAAGAAGTGATCAAAGGCATGTTTTATTAACAATTCCACATATAGTTGTGAACGGACATTAAAAAATACAAAAGTTCCTCTTATGTGATTTTTTTTTGATTAAAAATGCCAATTTGGAATTTAAATACGTATGCCCATTTCTATTTTGTTCACATAAATAAGCAATGAATCATAACTTGCTCACTATGCATATACATGACTCATAAGTGTCATCAGGATCATCAAGACAAGAACTCCTTCTCAAATCAACACGATGTGAGCTTTAGCACATCCGATCTACCTTTTCTTATTCAATACTTGGTTCCTTCATAGTTGCCACCTACATGGATGATTAAAATCACACAGTGGTTTGTCTTCCTTTTGTGGGAATTGCTTCATCATGTAAACAACATACGACTCGTATCTTGATGATCCTATATCAGCTCCCACTGTATTATGTTTTGTCCACATAACACATATTACTTCAACTCTGAATGAAAGACTGAGGAGCGCTGAATTAGGTTTCAAACCTCAAAGTGAAAAGCACGGAACCTATTTAATTTGTGCCAAAATTATATAAATATGTTTTAAGCAGTATATATGTTACTATTTTTTAATTTTGAATTCATTATTTTCCCTAACAGAAAGTAGGAAGAGAAATATTCTCTGATATCCCCATTCATGCATCACGAATTACATATTGTTATATCATGTATATTATATTTTGTCTACTTTCCATAATTTCATATTAATAAACATTCATGCATAGTCAGGTCAAAAGTTTAACATGTCCAATAAAAAAAAATAGCATTTATCTGGACAAGTATCTCAAGTGCTGGCCAAATGGGGGATAAAAAGGATAAATCTCATCTTAGTTCAATTTATATGTTTTACAAGATGTTTAGGGATTGATAACTTTTCCTTATGTAGGGATCAAAAGGTCAATACTTTATGGTTTATTTTGTTGGCTTCAGAAGGATGAGCTGGGCAAAAGCAAGTTTTTTTTCGAGCAGAAGGGTGGAATAGGCAAGAGAAAGTTGAAAACTACAAATTAGTGGTGACTCATTCAGACAACAAGAAATAGGGAAATTTTTGGAATGAATATAACGACCGAAATAGTTCAGTCAATCACACATTTTTTGGCACAAGTAGTTTTGAAACAGCAACAAAGGTTAGCATGAGATCAATGAGGCCAGTTTATAGAGCCAATTGCCCAAAACATATTATGAATTAAACATGAACTAAATCTCTAAGGGTTTGAAGAGGGCAGCATAAAAATCCATTATTTACAAGACTGTAAATGTGCTGATCAAAGTAGTTAGAGATGTTTCGATCATGAATAATTGCAGAAGGCTAAGAATATGAGTCAAGCTTTCCTCCATATTGAATTAGTCCCTTTAGTGTGATTTTCAGGTGACTCTACAATAGCCTTTAAGCTCATTACACGTCCAGAAAACTGCAAAATTCTTTGCAGTAGACTGAAGTAATTAGCTGACAGACCACAATTCAGTTAAAATTTCTCAAGTTTTCAGGTGCAAAATTTGTCTATTGATTGGTTGTACAACGAGAGAATCTCAGATGGCAACTGATCTGAAAAGCATACAACATCTAAGACCAGTTAGGTTAGACTAGAACCAGAGTACTAATCTTTTGCAGAACCACTTCACCGACTGGAAACCTAGGTGTATGTACTATAAGAATACCTTTTTATATGACTTCAGTCTCTTGGCAACTAAAAGAATATAGGAGACTATGGATTATGCTGTATCATATTTTATATGACTTCAGACCCATCAACCTCTTGGACAACTAAAAAAATATAGAAGACCCACTTGTTATGCTGTATCATATTTAGACATAGGTACAAAACTATTATAACATCAAACAAATACACAGCAATTAAAAGACAAGTTATTTACAGAAGAAGAGTAATAGCAAAAATAGGAAAAAAATGACATGTTTTGCAAAATGCATGAACAATGGCATATAATTATATGCGAAGTGGCTCACATGAAAAACTATCATATAGTCACAGTACAGACAAGAATAATCTAAAATACAAAGATGAGCATATAGTCAATCAACAGCTCTCCAATACCACTACTCTGCATGGAAAGTCATGTAATCAGGATTAAATCAGTCAAGTGTGTACCTTTTGAGGAGGAATACCCAATAAGGTTCCTAGTTCTTCAAAGCTGTTTCAGTGCGAAAAAATATCTAATTAATTATGAATTATAACTGGTTCAGTATAAGGGAAATTGGAAGTAATTTTATGTTTTCCTCCAACCTTATGTTTGTATAGAGCTTGCTTGCACTCAGGAGATTATGCTCAATCATCGCACGATCCAGCACAGTGAAATTATCTGGTAAAAGAGCTTTCTGTTTGAAAAGAAATGGATAAAAGTTAATATGGTTTAGACTTTAGACTATCAAGGATACACCAGAGAGCAAGAAATGAAAAATCAAGAAGGCAGGGCATGGTTACCTGGTGTGGTTTCAATTCCTCAGCAAATGCATCAATCTCTGGTTTTCTCAAAATTCTTTCAAGATAGACCTGAAAGCACTCATATGATCAAACCTCGTCTAAGAAACTGAAGAACTGCAAAAATGTAAGTCATCTTGCCACATGGAAGGCCTCAAATTTGAAAAAAAGGGTTTGAAATGAATACCTTCTGTAATATTGGGTAAATCTTCAACTTTGAGCACCTTTCATCCTAATAATAAAAGATAAAACACAACATCAATTTTCAGCGATCTGAATATTTTGAGAATAGAGAAAGCATATGCATGTCGGAAGCTTGCAAATAATATATGCCAGTTCATGACAACTTTCACAAGGTGAGCAGTTTCAGACACAGCATAAATACATAATACAGATTGGAGTTTAGCGCTTAAAATTCACAGGCAAGCATCGATATAAAAGGCTGCAGAATGACTTCATGTATAAATATTATTTTATGGGTTCCTAACATGCTCCAAACTTCAAAATGCATTTTGCCAGCCGTTATCCAGATGAGGCTATCTTTAATTATCATTTACTATAGTGTTAGAAGATGTAGATTGTATTCTTTTTTTCCAATAAATATTTAATAAATATAATATGCTCATATAAGAGAAGTGAACACCGCTAAAACAGGTGTTTCCTGAGTCCAAATAAGAAAGTTGAAAGTTGAAGGTTGATGACCAGGATTGAAATGTAATACTAATGAAAATGAATCATTAAGGAGGAAAAAAAAACAAAAAGTTAATTGGAAACTTTGCGTCAGTTTCAGCATCAGCAAGACTATACGAGTTTCAGTTTTGGCAGGTGGTTCAGGTTGAAAATTATTCAAAAAAATCAAAAATTTCAATTACAAGTATGAATAAAATTAAAAAAGTGAAGAAAAATAAATCAATCAAGATAGCAAATTACAAATCATGTCAAAAAGTATCATCTTGCTTAAAGTCTGTCAACGTATTTTTTCTTAGTTTTATGTTAAAAAGAGATTTTTTAAAACAAAATAATCAAAGGCCATGTTCATAGTTTGTTACATCATTCGCATTCTAACATGATAATAGAAGCCTCTAACCCTGTTAAGACTCTTTGGAGTGTAACTTTATAGTGCTACCAAATGTACTAAATTTGCAACAAAATATGTATCTAGCTGAAAGAAAGCCATGTTCATTGTATGTTACATCATTAGCATTCTAACATGATAATAGAAGCCTCTAACCCTGTTAAGACTCTCTGGGGTGTAACATTATAGTGCTACCAAATGTACTAAAAATTTGCAACAAAATATGCATTTAGCTGAAAGAAATGCTTCCCGACATTTAAAGAAATGAAGAAATGCAAAAAGATAAAATAATCAACCTACATTACATAATATTTGGCCCATAAGTTACTTTCAGCCTAAATCCCAAAACACCCACCCCAACCTTAGATCGGGTTCCAGCTAACACTCAAACATTTATTTCAGCTTCAAGTTCTGAGAAACCTCAATTCATATTCATAACCTAAATATAAAGAATATAGCATGTCAAATAATATTATAGTCATTCAACATATCAATAACTTATGCAGAATGTCATCAACCCACATACTCAAGACTGCACGGAATGGTAAAGAATAATAACAGATCAGAATTAGTCTTAAGCAAAAGCATCTGATTCCTTGAACTGTGTTACAAACTTGCCAGAGGAAAGTAAATGTCAAACAAAGGCAGTTTCAGTTGCTTAACAAAGAATTAACCCATCTGAATTTTGATATGGAACTCTTGACATGAAATACATTCAAAAAGAAGAAGACTCAAGCCTCCAGAAGAGAATGACATCAGCATTAATCGCCATAATCAAAGCCCCAGACAAAGATCAAAATTAACGATCGTCATTTCTCATGCCCACTGGCACCTTATGTACCCCATATAAAGATCAAAATTAACAACTGCCATTTCAAGTGCTTCATCACATAAAGAACTAGCCCATTTGAAATTTTGGGATCAGCCTTGATATAAAATGTATTCAAAAAGAAGAAGACTCAAGCCACCAAAAGAGAATGACAATAGCATTTATCTCGATAACCAAAACCCTGGACAAAGATCAAAATTAGCAATTGCCAGTTCTCATACCCACTGGCACCTTACAGATCCCATTAGGAAACTTAACCAGTTAACATTCAGTAATTGACCCATGTCCCATTAGTGGAGGATATGCAAACTTAAAAAAGGAAGCTTCCAAATTTTGTTGATATCTGAAGAAACAATGAACAGTGAATTGAGGAAAAAAATTTCATGCTAAAGAGTGGAAGTCTTCCATGCAGTCCAAATTGTCGAGGAATCAAATGAATACCACCCCAAATTCTATCACAAAATTCCTGTCGATGCCCTTCCCTCAACACAACAACAGCAACAACAACAAAAAATGCGAAAAACCAAAAAGAAAGGAGGAAGTGGTGAAACCAAGTCACCATGAGTGCCCATGAAGTCAAGTTCAAACATGGTGGTTCCATGTAGTGAAAAGATCTAAGCAAACTAGAGGGAAAGATGTGTTTTACATGGGTATACAGTAGTCTCTAGGTGGCAGAGACTACATATAGGCATTATGCCTCTGCAAAGATGTTCTTCTGACAGATATTTCAATCAGACATGGGTTCATCTAACTACCTAGAGTTGGTAGCAACAGCGAGCAATTGAGTCAAATGGAAATGGGAAAAGAAATCGAGAGAAGAAAAAAGAACCAGGAAATGAAAAGAGAGAAAGTAAGAAAGAGGAGAAGAGAGATGGAATAAACTAAATAAGCAGGGACAGGAGAACTGCCTAACCTGGCCACTTTCTCTTCTCTTTTTCTATGAAAAAAACCACCATATTCTCCCTACAAGCAGTTATTCCCCTTTAATAACTAAAGAAGGCCAGGTCCTGCTAAAAGTTTGAGTCCTTTGAGGATGGACTTAGTAAAAGGAAAGAAAAAATATGTAATATTTGCAACAAAATCAGTAACTCCAACATTCTGAAAGAAAGAAACAGTATATTCTTGTTTTTGTTCAGCGGTTCTCCTAAAATCTATCAAGTGAAATGAAAAAAGGAAAAAAGCCTCTTTCAATGTTCAGGAAATATGTATGTCATGACAGCATAGAATGGCCCATTATTTATCTTTTGAGGCCTTTTCTTCAGGCCCCACAAGACCAAACTAAAGGCTCCTGTCCAAGGCCAACCTCTTTCACTGCATTCATATGCTTTCCTACAGATATTGCATTGCAATATATCATTATTCTTCCACAAAAAAAATATATATGTCCTATTGGTCTCCCTCGATTTCGTTTGCCCGAAAGCTTTAAAACTTTGGCCGATATGCCGCATAACCATATATAATTGCTGCATATAGAAAATCCAACACGGTCAGGGGACCACATTCGAATACCACATTCGGAAACACCAAAAGTCAATGTGATTTGCTATAGAAAATAAGAATTTGTAGAAGTAATCTTTTAACTTCAAGCAATCGGTTTAGTCACTAAAAGCAGATTAATTTGCCACTGGTAAGATCTTTAAACTGCATGTATAAAGATCATTCTAGTCCCACATGAGGGTAGCATTAATACCTTGTACAAGGTAGCAAGAACACGAGAGCGTTGGGGACCAGCAGCAGCCAATATTGTGCAGGTCACAGCAGCACTGAGAGCTTGTTCCAGTGCATCCTCGTCAATTTCCCTGAGATTCGAAAATTTGTAACATATAAATGCATAAGCATTAATAAAATGATTTCCCTATGAGCTTATAATGCTCAGCTGCTTGAAGAAATACGAACAGAAGCATGGAAGTTACCAACAGTGAACTCTAGTACATGTGAATGAACCAAAAAAATAGGGTTAAAGATATCTACCTAGTACAGCCTTGTTCACAGAACAATTGGCCAAGGCTTAATAAAATTTAAAACATATTGATGCAAGTTCATATCAAGAAATCCATAGATATAATCTCAAACATCCGTGTAAATGTGCATGGTCATAAAGTTTGCATCTAATCTTCACAGCTTATGAAGTTTTCACAAAGTTTTCTGAAGATGATGAGAAGTATCAGAGACCTAAATAACTATAAAAAGTTTAATAGAGCAAGAGAACAGAAGCACACATATAAGATGGTGATGGTAGCTGAAATCGAAATTTTTAGAAAAAAATTGTAACAAATTCTTTTGAAAAAATAAAATAAATAGTCATTAAATTATTACATTTTAGGGAAAGAATTTAAATATTTTAATGATAAAATGAAAAATTTTCAAATTAAAAGCAGTATTTAATGGTATCTACAAGCAACATTTAATAAACTTACTCATCACCAATTTGACGCTTCTCAATCTGAGAAATCTGATAATAACGCAGTGCAGCTTCCAGAAACTTTCTCTTTAAATCTAATATCCTTGCATAACAAACCTTTTAAAAATATGACAAAATATAAACATCAAAAACTGCATGTACAATCTGGCATTTCACATAAATGGACCCTAGCTTCTCTCAGGGTAATTGTTTTCACCTTGTATTGTAAATTTAGGACCTCATGCTTACTACTGCTAACCAAAAAAGAAGCTTTATTGATAAAAGCCTCTGCATTTACGGCATCATCATCCTGACAAATCAAAGAAAATATACTGGTAGTGCAAATTTGTATTGTCCAGCAATATTCATTTAAAATCATGTAGAAGTATGTAACAGACAAACCTCAAGATAAAGACGAGCAATTTGGACACACTTGGACAGCTTGTATGTGTCATCAACCATTCTGAGAGAATAATCTCAATTAAATGAACTTCCTCACAATATATATTCCAAGTCCACATGTTACACAGGCAACAGAACTGAATAAGCAAACTACCCACCTTATTCCTGAATCTAGATCAATTCCGCTAAGCATTTGTGCTGCTTTTGACCATTGTTGTTCAGATTCATACAGTTCGGCTAGTTTCTCTCTGATGACTACCACCTGAGATTATTTCAAGTGCATAAGTTTTTGCAATTTAGGACACATGAGCAAGATTATTATAACGCATGAATTAACTCCATTATTTGCAGTTCTCCGTCACACATTCAAGCTACTTTAATTTCAATGCCATCCAGAAGACTAGAATGTTTTTGGATAGAAAAAGATGCGGGATTTTAGGGTCGATAACTATAAAGATTAACTTTATGCAAGAGAATAGTAATCCAGTGTTTATACAGCCCACTACAACCGTGTTTAAACTAAATGTTGTGGGATATTCTCCATATTTTGGTACTTCATGCAAATGCAAAATGTCATCAGTTTTCCCAAGTAATTATTGACTTATCATTCTATCTAATTTCATGATTGACATATTTCAGAGTTGTTAAATACTTAAAAGATCAAGAATAACAATTAAAGCTAGTATTAAAAAAATTCTAGACAACTCAGAAATTCACACAATGTTACATGAACACATGACATCAGTGTCAAGTGTTAGTATCCCAAATAATCCAACATGTTAACATTTAATCAAGCTGACACATAGACACATACATGTCTTACATATGCACATTTATGTATGTAAGGGTCTCAATATACAATGAATAATCAGCCAAACCAATTGTTCTTAATTTTGTAAAATAGATCACCTTTGTTAAATATTATGTTTGAATTAGTTATTTTGTTGTACAAGTGCAAACTTACACATAATGAAAATAGCATCATGATTCAATAATTTGATGTGTGGAGTATCACATAATGCTCTGAGCAACCATGTGCTCAGAGAACTGATATCACAACTTCTTTCTACATTTATTTATATAAATAAAAAATAACACACTTCTAAATTATTGTTTTCCATCATATCTGCATAACTTCCTTTTAAGAGATGAACCTCTGATCGATCATTGGCCTACTAATGGAAGATGACATCCTGCATATTGGTTCTTCCATTCCAACAAATCATATGTCGATTGGCCTGCACGATTGACAGTACATCTACTAGGCATATATGGTTGTCTTTGGCCCTAGCTAAGCACAAAATTCTAATTGTCAAAGAGTTGTCAGGAGTAGCTAATGCGCATGGTGGTGGAGTGGTCTGATATCCCTTGGAAAGGGGTGGCAACTTCAATTTCTCACCAACTAATTCAATTGACAACTGTAAGATATATAATACATTAGTTCCTCTGCAAGTGAGTTCTTGCACAAGTCATTTCTTGTAGATAGGGGTGGCAATGCTTAACCCGTTTAGCTTAATTCAACATGTTGTAGTTCAGCTAGGATTACCTGTTTAATGAAAGAGTCGGGTTTGAATCAGGATTTTTGACCCGTTTGATAAACAGGGTTCAGATTGAAAGGTTTTTGACTTATCCTCCATCCGAACTGAACCGATTGCTACCCTACTTGTAGAGGCTAGGCAAGAGAATGTGGGATCAAAAGAGAATAAGCATGCGGAGCTTGCGTAGATAACATACTTGATGGAGAGGATTGCAGTAGTTGGGGTGTCCATTTGGATTGGGTTGAGGTTCAAGGTCAGAAATTTTGACAATGTGGGTTTGGTATTTCATGGTATGGAACAGGAAAAGATTGCTATTGAGGTGCATTTGTAACAAATGGCCTAAGTTTTATTCAAGTTAGACTTGACACAAGGGAATGACTCATCACTTGTGCTGGTTCAAATGTCCTAAAAAAAATAAATGTCAACATATAAATTTCAGTCCCACATTGATGGGGACATCAGTGCCCCTCATTCAGATGATGGAGTCAATTAGTTGCTTTTTGGTCGAGTCAATTTGGTTAGTTGCTTTTGTTATTGGTCGAGTCAGTTTGGTTAGTTGCTTTTGTTTTAGTCAAGTCAATTAGGTTAGCTGTGGGGTCAAGTGATTAGATCAATTGATCAATGTAAGACCTAATTATAAAGGTCCAATTTTGGGTGTGATCAATTAGTTTAATGGTCTAATGTTAGTAAGGTTTAATTTGGTATGTAATCAATTAATTGACTTAGTCAATTAATAGAAGGGTCCAAGTTTGGTTAGTTGTTAATTGTTTGACTTGGTCAATTCATGATGTAAGACCTATATAAGGGCCACTCCACTCATGAATTAGGAATTGAATGATTGAATAAGCAAAACCCTAGCCTTCTTCTTCTTCTTCTCTTCTTCCTCCTCTTCTCTTCTTCCTGCGTCTCTATAACCTCTTCTTCCTACTCCTTCCCGTCTTCTTCCTCTTTCTCTCTTTCCCCTGCAGTGGTCCGCCATCACACATCCTAACTTCAGCAGATATTAGCTACATAATTAGCACATTTACTTGGCTATTTTTATTGTATCTCAACACATATTAGCCACATATCACACTTAAAAGAGAAGGAAAGATTCTGCAGCATAGTACAATTTGAAAACTTTGATAGTCAAGAAGTTAAGACATGGAATTCAATTTAATTTACACTTGAAATGCCTTCACGATAACAATTTGCTTCTTTTTTGTTCTTCTTCCGTCTTTATTCTCAATTTTTTGTTACAACCTCGGAAAAAACAATCAGAGCATTGGTCGAATCAAAGCGAGCTTAAATAAGTATTTCTTATTTGTTTTAAGGATTAAGCACTTGATTCTGAATTATTTTTTTATTTTCTTCTTATGACACATTGTCGATATTTGTCAGCGCAGCTCATTTGATTACCCTTTTTCCTCAAGTAGGAGGATTCAAGCTGGATCGAGAGTTCAATATATTGCCAAGAGATTTAGGATGTTCTTATGCACTTATAGACCAATGGGTTTTGCTCAAGCTTGTGCCAATAGCGAACAAGGCAATCCTGACATAAACCCACATTGGCCCAACTCATTGCCACCTCTACCGACAACCATGAAATATTCTTGGCTATGTTGCTTAACTAATTCAAACCTACTGGGGTGACTATCGACCATTTCCCAGATAAGTAAAATAAGCTCAGATATTGAATTAGTATAGTTTCAATTGAAGCAATTGTCGACAGGAACAGAAAAGATGACATGAGAAAACCCAAGAAAAAAGAGGAAAAGGGCATCTTGAAATCCCATTAGACAGCATTAAGTACCTTGAATGCAATATCAACAAATAAGTAATTGGATGAGCTGATAGATAATAATAAGAATTATACTTTGATATGATAGGAATGTGGTGAGCAACAGCCCTCTTAGGCCAAGAGTGAAGAAGAAATAGAAAAATAGAATGAATAATTAAGTCAGAAAAATATGATCAAGAAACATGGGTTCTAAATAAAAGACAAAATATAAATGGATAGAGAGGATAAGTTGCAAGGCAAAAAATCCATGTTTCACGAGAATTTCACCATGATGCCTAATACCGAACACGAGGTTACCAATCTCATTTTAGTCACCAATTTTACCCCTTCCAGAGTGCCCTGGCTTTCTAGAGCACGGAATTAACGAAAAATATCAGGGAAACGAATAATGAGATTAAAAGGAAAGACCTGTTCTTCGAAAGAGACAGCCCTGGGTTGGATCTGAGCTAGGGCATAATGTGCAATCGCCTTCTGGGTGTCGGGCTCCAGATTTCCCAGTTCCTGCGCGAAAGTCTGAAGCAACTGCCTGGATACCACCAGAGGAACGACGTCCGAGATCACTACCACGCAACAAATAAGGAAAGAAATCGATCAGAACCACGGAGAAGAAGAGAATGAGAGCAAAACCCTGATCTAGGAAGACTGAGAGAGAATGATACTGTGATCGATGAAGCGCTTGGCCTGAGAGACGTCGGTGGGAGCGGAGGAGAGGACGGAGGCGAGAATGAGCTTGTACTGTTCGATCTTTTGCTTCTGATCCGCGATGGAGGCGGCGCTCGCGAGGGCGCTATCCATGGCCGCTATCTTCCTCGAAACCCTAGCTCCGGCTGCCTCTCGCTTCTATGGAGAACGGGCGGGGAGCCTGTCGAGACCCGGCTTTGCGGCCTTCGAGTCTCCGGACGAGCGATTTTAGTGACCCAGATATCGGTCATCTCAGCGGGGATCCGAAACCGAGATATCGGCCGACATTGTTCTTTGGCTAGGCCTGCAAATGGGCCATGTCATGAACCAAGTTGGTTAGGTCTGGTCTGACTCGTTTCTTTGGACCCAAGCATCCGATCTAGCTTTGGGAAAAATGACCAGAAATCGCTCGATTTGAGTTGGGTCGGAGCAGAGGCGGCGAAGAGGGCCCTGACTTGGGCCGCCTCCACCCCATTGGGGTGAACCGATGCCCCGGCGGCGGCGACCACCGTGCAATGCAGGAGGTGGGCAGCAGTGCTACAGGAATACCACAATCTTCACAGCCATGCTCTGGTTCCAGTAGATGATAGGATTCCATAGATTGTAAGATTAGATTTCTTATTTTCAGGTTTATTAGTTTTGCTTACGTTTTTTAAATTAGTTTAGTAGTCTGCTACGATATCTATTTTGGCTAGGAGTTATGCTCTTATTCTCGTTGGACAAGTAATTGGTACATATAAATATGTATTGCACTAGGGTCAAGAATGGAAGCAATTAATTAGTAAGGGCTTTTGGAGGTTTTCAGCCTCTTCGGAGTGACCAAACTATCTCTTCTTCATTCCCTATTTCCTATCTTTTATTTTTTTTAATTTAATTATTTTTTTCTAGAATGATTGGCTCATACATATCTAGTATGGATGCATCTAAAAAAGTCAAAAAATAGTAAATTTTGGAGTGCTCTAGACAGCTCCCTTTTTCCAACCCACAAGACCCCCACAGAGTAGTCGGCCACGTATGAAGCCACCCAATCTACGGCCTTATTAACCTCTCTATAAACATACTTGGCCTGAAAAACAACATCGCCACTCACCATACCCTGAATATTCCAGAGTAAGGGGTGGCACCCACCTACACCATCGATGCCTCCTGGATCCAGCCAATCACTGTGGCCGAGTCGCCCTCAAGAAGGACCGCTCTAATCGCCTACACCAACCCATGTTGTCCTCAGCTCCACCCCCGAAATAGAAGTGTCAAAGATCTGGCACCCTCCGGCAGCAACTACCTTGAAAATTTTTTTTATATAAGGGGGGGAGGATGTAATAACTCCAAAAAAATTTTTTTTTTATAAAAAAGGGATAGAATAGTCCTTTAAAATTGATATAAGGGGTAAAATGGGAAGGAATCAAAAGATAATGGCATAATTGCAGATATATCGAAGTGGTAAGGGCAAAATGGGGATTTGGTTTTGTTTGATGTGACTTAATTGGTGGGTTGAGTGTGCTGTCGGTGGAATGAAACCGAGAAGGAGGGGAGGGGGTCTCAGGCGGTAGAAACACAGAGAAGGAAAAGGAGAGAAGAAGAGAAGGAAAAGGAGAGAAAAAAGAGAAGAAAAGAAGAAAAAGAAGAAGAAGAAAAAGAGAAGAAAAGAGAGAAGAAGAGAAGAAGAGGGAGAGTCCAAAAGAAGAAAAAGAAGAGAAGGGAAGGGGGGATCCCGGTTGTGTGCCGGCGGAAACAAAAAAAGGGAAGTGTCGGTTTCCTTTTCCTCTACGCAAGGACCCAAGTTTCACAAGAAGAAAAAGGTAAATACCCGTCCCTACCTAGTATTCTAAAGAATTTATGCTATAGAAAGGGTAGATGATAGTTGTAAAGGGTGTTAAAAGGGGAAGAATCGGATTTCGACAAATTTTTCCGGCACTACGGAAAAATCGTGTCAAAGTCCCAACTTTGGCGAATTATTTAGGAGGTCAAACGGCCTCCGATAGTGATGCATGTTACCTTTTTGGAATCCCCTATGAGTGTAGAATGTTAAGTAAAAATTTCATCAAATTTGGAGTCTGAAAAGTGGATCAAACCCGGAATGAAGTAACCGGCTGTCGGTCCGGGTTACTGTTCATCCGGGTGGAAAATAGGGGATTTCATGCTATAATAGGGTATTAAGCCTAGATCAAGCTAAAAAGGACCTTGTACTCGTGCAAGGGAGTCCCTAATACACATAAATGATGAGTTAATTAATAGAAAAAGAAAAAGAGAAAGAAAAGAAAAGATTTAGGAAACGGGGGAGTTGAATCAATTAAAGTTCCCTATATTATAATTGGCACGTAGATTATAGCCCTTGATACAAAACTAAATGTATTGTAAATGCATGTCACAGTTGGGCAAGAAGCTAGAGAACAAGAGGAAGAAGTCCCCTGCTGCCTACTGTAAAATTTTAGAGGCGTATCGAGGCCGTGCCGGATTGGCAGGTGAGTGGGAGTCATGTACTTTGCACCATGAGCTTCCTTAATTTATTTTCATGAATGTCGCCAAGTGTGAATTGATTCCACTTGAGCATATTGATTGATATTGTAGTAGATTCCTCTATAATCTTGATTCTCCATGCTTGATTATTCTGTACATGCATTTGAGGAAACATTGAGAGGAATTACGAGGGGTTGATGAGTAATCAAATTGGATCTGAATTGTGAAATGATTTCTTTTGTAAATTGATTTCATTTCCTCTATTTCAAAGACTTATAAGTGGTAACCTTGATTATACTCTTTTATGAGTAATTAAATTGGATCTGAATTGTGAAATGACTTCTTTTGTAAATTGATTTCATTTCCTCTATTTCAAAGACTTGTAAGTGGTAATCTTTATTATACTCTTTATGAGTAATTAAATTGGATCTGAATTATGAAATGACTTCTTTTGTAAATTGATTTCATTTCCTCTATTTCAAAGACTTGTAAGTGGTAGCCTTGATTATACTCTTTATGAGTAATTAAATTAGATCTGAATTGTGAAATGACTTCTTTTGTAAATTGATTTCATTTTCTCTATTTCAAAGATTTGTAGAGCCCATTTCAGTGGTATATTGAGTTGCATTGCACACCCTTGACCCCTCACTCCCAAACCTGATGTTAGTTTATGATTGGGTCGGAGTCGAGTGAGTGGTAGTCTTAATTATGCTCCTTTTAGTAGAGTATTGGGAGGGTGCATTATGGCATTCATGCATGGCTTGACAGTATCTGCAGGACACCTATAGTCGATGGGGTTGAACATCGGCCTTTGTGCACATAGTAGCCTTCTGGATGGGCGGAGCCCAGTCCCTTCCTAGGGGGGACACGACCCTAGGCGTAGGATTGGCCAGTCCTACGACTTATATTCTGCTTGCCGCCGGGCATAGTAAGACCCCGCGAGGTGCAGTATGGCTTTCCGCGGATGTAGAATTCCCGCGAGGTGCCGTTTAGTATATAGATGTGAGATGGATTTCTGTTCTGGATACTGGCTTGCATTTATATTATCAGTATGGTGTCTTATTCTGCATATGCATGTGATACTGGGGAGTTGTTGCTGGTTCGCCTGGGGCGTAAAACCCACCTCCCGATAGCTATCTAGTATTTATATTATTGGTATGGTGTTTTATCCTGCATATGCATGTGACAGTAGGGAGTTGTTGCTGGTTCGCCTGGGGCGTAAAACCCACCTCCCAATAGCTGTCTTGTTGATGATTCAGCATATTGACACCTGATTTGTATGTTCCAGCATTATGATCTGTTGAGCATATTCATGAGTAGTATATATGTTTACTCGATTATTCCATATATGCTTCAGATGAGTTGATTGTGATTGTGGTGATATTGATGATTTACTCCATATTCTTTATGTTGAGTTCATGTTCATCTTGTTATTGATCTTGAGATTTCACCTCGAGCCATGATTATATTTTGTCTCATGTGCATAGTACTCTCTACTCCACTCACTGAGTATTTATATACTCACTCCCCAGTTTGGTGTTTTTGATTGCAGGGCAGGTATTGTATAGAGAAGAGCAGGGTTAGAGATTGCCTGCTAGCTGTGCCGCTCCATAGTATAGTATAGTATAATGTAGATAGAGGTCTATACCTTTTGGTGTATTATAAACCTTCTATTGTATATAGTGCATAGTTACAGTCATAGATCCTGTTGTGGATATGGGTTGGACCATGGATGGATTGGGAAGCAGGTATATATATATATGTGTGCAAATCAGTTGTGTGCCTGTGATAATGTATTGCTATATATTGTCCAGGTTTATTATGTGACAAATTATGTAATTAATGCTCTGACAGGTAGTGTGTTGTATGTATTGAGATAATCCTGACAGGTCACTATAGGAAAAGTGATCATTTTGTGCATATATCATGCCAAATTTTTCAAGATCTATTGATGATTGATAGGTAGTAGGGTTCTACGCGGTGGCTGGTGGCCTTATGCCTACCCGCACCCTAGGACCGTCGCGGCGGCCCGCCGGAAACGGGGCGGGGGTCGTGACAAGAAGTGGTATCAGAGCAAAGGTTAAGAAGAGTCCTGTCAGAGCAATAGGGTGAGTCAGGATTAAGTATAGGATTATACTATGAAGCATAGGGTTTTTCTATATGTTATTTTATGAGTCATATACAATTCTGTAAAATATATTTGAGGATGAGACTTAAGAGTTCTTTTTGGCTCTACTTGAGACAAAATTGTATATCATTCAGTTTACAATCAAGATTTATATTTTGACAGAAAGTCAATTAATAAATTCGGAGGATATTGATCAGAGTTGTGTAGCGAAAGTATAGTGGATCGAATCAATTTAAATTGGTCAAAAATATTGACTGTGATGGGAGACTAGATTTTTCAATAATGAATATTTGTGTTAATAAGAGAAGGTGAATATTGTAGATTCTCAGATTTATTATGATATGACTATGTGATCTCTTTGATGGTTTTTGCTATTTTACTATGTTAAGAGATAATTTATGTAAACTCATCATAAATTCTTGACTGCTAGGTAGCCGTAAGCAATATGGAGGATGAAAGAGAAATAAGGGCACCTTCTCCGGACCCTGATAGCCAATCAATTTCACAAACTACTCCACACTCCATAGCAACCCAGGCAGATTTAGCAGGAGTGTACCAGTTAATAGCACAACTGCTTGAGCAACAGCAGCAGATGCAGTTAGCTGCCCAACCTGTACAGCCGATAGAATCCTATTACGAGAGGTTCCGTAGGCTGAATCCACCGATGTTTAATGGTGGGTCCGATCCCATGATAGCTGAGGCCTGGATCCAAAAACTGGAGAAGATGTATGAGTTACTCCAATTTCCCGAGGAGGTAAAAGTCAAATTAGCCATCTCTATGCTAAGGGGGAGTGCTGACTCTTGGTGGACTGCTATGGAGACAGCATATGAGGTCAACGGAACGGCCTGGGGAGACTTTAAGAGAATATTTTATGCTAAGTACTTTTCGGACTCAGTTAGGCAAATGAAGCAGAATGAGTTTTTATCGCTGACTCAGTCCGAGCATATGACTGTTTCGGATTACGTCAATAGGTTCGATGAGCTGGGTCGATTCTGCCCCCAGTTCATGGAGGATGATATGAGTAGAGCCAACCGGTTCGAACAAGGGCTTAGACATGAGATCAGATCCCGAACATCTTCACAGTTAATTACCAGCTATATGGATATTTTGGACAGAGCCTTGAGAGTAGAGGCTGAATTGAAAAGATCTGATAGAGAAAGGGCTGACCTGATGAGATCCAGATCAGACAGAAGTCAGAGTGGCAGGCCATGGGATTTTAGGGGCACTCCAATTCAAGAGAAGCCCAGGGTCCGCAATTACTCTAGCAGATCCCATAGTGGAATCATCAATATCACCATAGCAGATCCCAGAGCCCGCACTTACTCTAGCAGATCCCATAGTGGGCCCTATATGAGGAGAGCGAGGGCATGTTATAGTTGTGGGCGGACTGGACACCTGGCACGTGATTGCCCATACAAGAGGAGGAATGAACTCAGACCTCCTGTACCTGGTGACCAGAGGCCAAGAGGTAATGCTCGAGTTTTACACTGACCTACCAAGATGCTAGTGCCAATGACCGGGTGGTAACAGGTATATTACCAGTCAGCTTGATTGATCCCTCTATTTTGTTCGATTTTGGCACTATGCATTTCTTTATTTCAGTTAGTTTATCTAGATAACTACACTGCATACTTGAGGAACTAGAAGAATCACTGTGTGTTCCTACACCCCTATAGGAAACAGTAATTGTTGACATTAGTGCAAGAATTGCATAATTCAAATAGGGATAGGAGAGTTAGTGACAAATATTATATAACTTGACATGCAAGATTTTGACATCATTTTGGGAATAGCTTGGAGGTCTCAGTACCACACTCATATTGACTGCTACAGTAAAAGAGTGATATTCTAGATACCTGAAGAACCAGGGTTCTTCTTTCAAAGCGATGCACCCGTGTAATGTAATTCATCATAACATTAATTTCTGCCCTGAAAGCTAGGAAGGCATTAGAAAAGGAGTATAAGACTTATTTAGTCTGTGCAATGGATACCTGAAAGGAGACCAAATTAGAGGATATTCCAGTAATGAATGAACACCCTGATGTTTTTTTTTCAGAAGATCTTCCTGGTTTGCCACCAGAGAGAGAGATTGAATTTGCAATTGATTTGATTCCCAATACCATACCAATCTTCAAAAACCCCCTATAGAATGGCTTCAACTGAAATAAAAGAATTAAAGGAAAAGTTGCAAGAATCGCTTGATAAAGGCTTCATTCGACTTAGTGTGTCATCTTAGGGAACTCTAGTATTGTTTGTAAAGAAGGAAGATGGAAGTTTGAGGTTATGTATTGGTTATCAAGGATTGGACAAGGTAACAATACAGAACAAATATCTTCGGCCCTGTATTGATAAATCTTGTAAGGTGTATACTGATCATAAGAGTTTAAAATACCTTCTTACCTAGAAGCTACTCAATATGAGACAGGAAAGATGATTGGAATTGATAAAAATCATGCCTTATCTATACACTACTCTCCGGAAAAAGCTAATGTTGAGGTAGATACACCGAGTTGAAAAACTTCTGGTAGTATTGCTGCTCTACTCACATCCGAGAAAAGCTAATATTGTGGTAGATGCACTGATCAAAAAAAAAAGTGTTAGTGATACAAGAAAGGTTGAGGACAGTGTTTAGTAGGCAGAAGAGCTACGCAGATGTCAGAAGGAGAGATGTGCAGTTTGGCACGGGAAATCATGTGTTCCTAAAGATCTCTCCTATGAAAGGAATAATGAGGTTTGGAAAGAGAGGCAAGCTTAGTCCTAGATACATTGGCCCCTTTGAGATATTAGACAAGGTTGGCACTGTATCTTACAGATTAGCATTGCCTCCAAACCTCAGTCATGTGCATTCAATATTTCATGTATCTATGCTCCGGAAGTATGTGCCAAATCCATCCCATGTGCTGTCAGTGCAGGAAGTTACAGTAGAGGGAGACCTTTCTTATGAAGAGCTTCCTGTAGCTATCCTTGATACTCAGATCAAGAAGCTAAGAAATAAGGAAATATGTATGGTAAAGGTCCAATGGCACCGGCACAATGTTGAAGAATGCACTTGAGAGTCGGAGCAAAGTATGAAGAGCAAATACCCTCACCTCTTTGAGTAATGAGATAATTTACCCTTTTAAATTCGAGGACGAATTTTATATAAGGGGGGGAGGATGTAATAACCCCAAAAATTTTTTTTTTTTATAAAAAAGGGATAGAATAGTCCTTTAAAATTGATATAAGGGATAAAATGGGAAGGAATCAAAAGATAATGGCATAATTGCAGATATATCGAAGTGGCAAGGGCAAAATGGGGATTTGGTTTTGTTTGATGTGACTTAATTGGTGGGTTGAGTGTGCTGTCGGTGGAATGAAACCGAGAAGGAGGGGAGGGGGTCTCAGGCGGTAGAAACACAGAGAAGGAAAAGGAGAGAAGAAGAGAAGGAAAAGGAGAGAAAAAAGAGAAGAAAAGAAGAAAAAGAAGAAGAAGAAAAAGAGAAGAAAAGAGAGAAGAAGAGAAGAAGAGGGAGAGTCCAAAAGAAGAAAAAGAAGAGAAGGGAAGGGGGGATCCCGGTTGTGTGCCGGCGGAAACAAAAAAGGGGAAGTGTCGGTTTCCTTTTCCTCTACGCAAGGACCCAAGTTTCACAAGAAGAAAAAGGTAAATACCCGTCCCTACCTAGTATTCTAAATAATTTATGCTATAGAAAGGGTAGATGATAGTTGTAAAGGGTGTTAAAAGGGGAAGAATCGGATTTCGACAAATTTTTCCGGCACTACGGAAAAATCGTGTCAAAGTCCCAATTTTGGCGAATTATTTAGGGGGTCAAACGGCCTCCGATAGTGATGCATGTTACCTTTTTGGAATTTCCTATGAGTGTAGAATGTTAAGTAAAAATTTCATCAAATTTGGAGTCTGAAAAGTGGATCAAACCCGGGATGAAGTAACCGGCTGTCGGTCCGGGTTACTGTTCATCCGGGTGGAAAATAGGGGATTTCATGCTATAATAGGGTATTAAGCCTAGATCAAGCTAAAAGGGACCTTGTACTCGTGCAAGGGAGTCCCTAATACACATAAATGATGAGTTAATTAATAGAAAAAGAAAAAGAGAAAGAAAAGAAAAGATTTAGGGAACGGGGGAGTTGAATCAATTAAAGTTCCCTATATTATAATTGGCACGTAGATTATAGCCCTTGATACAAAACTAAATGTATTGTAAATGCATGTCATAGTTTGGCAAGAAGCTAGGGAACAAGAGGAATAAGTCCCCTGCTGCCTACTGTAAAATTCTAGAGGCGTATCGAGGCCGTGCCGGATTGGCAGGTGAGTGGGAGTCATGTACTTTGCACCATGAGCTTCCTTAATTCATTTTCATGAATGTCGCCAAGTGTGAATTGATTCCACTTGAGCATATTGATTGATATTGTAGTAGATTCCTCTATAATCTTGATTCTCCATGCTTGATTATTCTGTACATGCATTTGAGGAAACATTGAGAGGAATTACGAGGGGTTGATGAGTAATCAAATTGGATCTGAATTGTGAAATGATTTCTTTTGTAAATTGATTTCATTTCCTCTATTTCAAAGACTTGTAAGTGGTAACCTTGATTATACTCTTTTATGAGTAATTAAATTGGATCTGAATTGTGAAATGACTTCTTTTGTAAATTGATTTCATTTCCTCTATTTCAAAGACTTGTAAGTGGTAACCTTGATTATACTCTTTATGAGTAATTAAATTGGATCTGAATTGTGAAATGACTTCTTTTGTAAATTGATTTCATTTCCTCTATTTCAAAGACTTGTAAGTGGTAGCCTTGATTATACTCTTTATGAGTAATTAAATTGGATCTGAATTGTGAAATGACTTCTTTTGTAAATTGATTTCATTTCCTCTATTTCAAAGATTTGTAGAGCCCATTTCAGTGGTATATTGAGTTGCATTGCACACCCTTGACCCCTCACTCCCAAACCTGATGTTAGTTTATGACTGGGTCGGAGTCGAGTGAGTGGTAGTCTTAATTATGCTCCTTTTAGTAGAGTATTGGGAGGGTGCATTATGGCATTCATGCATGGCTTGACAGTATCTGCAGGACACCTATAGTCGATGGGGTTGAACATCGGCCTTTGTGCACATAGTAGCCTTCTAGGTGGGCGGAGCCCAGTCCCTTCCTAGGGGGGACACGGCCATAGGCGTAGGATTGGCCAGTCCTACGACTTATATTCTGCTTGCCGCCGGGCATAGTAAGACCCCGCGAGGTGCAGTATGGCTTTCCGCGGATGTAGAATTCCCACGAGGTGCCGTTTAGTATATAGATGTGAGATGGATTTCTGTTCTGGATACTGGCTTGTATTTATATTATCAGTATGGTGTCTTATTCTGCATATGCATGTGATACTGGGGAGTTGTTGCTGGTTCGCCTGGGGCGTAAAACCCACCTCCCGATAGCTATCTAGCATTTATATTATTGGTATGGTGTCTTATCCTGCATATGCATGTGACAGTAGGGAGTTGTTGCTGGTTCGCCTGGGGCGTAAAACCCACCTCCCAATAGCTGTCTTGTTGATGATTCAGCATATTGACACCTGATTTATATGTTCCAGCATTATGATCTGTTGAGCATATTCATGAGTAGTATATATGTTTACTCGATTATTCCATATATGCTTCAGATGAGTTGATTGTGATTGTGGTGATTTTGATGATTTACTCCATATTCTTTATGTTGAGTTCATGTTCATCTTGTTATTGATCTTGAGATTTCACCTCGAGCCATGATTATATTTTGTCTCATGTGCATAGTACTCTCTACTCCACTCACTGAGTATTTATATACTCACTTCCCAGTTTGGTGTTTTTGATTGCAGGGCAGGTATTGTATAGAGAAGAGCAGGGTTAGAGATTGCCTGCTAGCTGTGCCGCTCCATAGTATAGTATAGTATAATGTAGATAGAGGCCTATACCTTTTGTTGTATTATAAACCTTCTATTGTATATAGTGCATAGTTACAGTCATAGATCCTGTTGTGGATATGGGTTGGACCATGGATGGATTGGAAAGCAGGTATATATATATATATGTGTGCAAATCAGTTGTGTGCCTGTGATAATGTATTGCTATATATTGTCCAGGTTTATTATGTGACAGATTATGTGATTAATGCTCTGACAGGTAGTGTGTTGTATGTATTGAGATAATCCTGACAGGTCATTATAGGAAAAGTGATCATTTTGTGCATGTATCATGCCAAATTTTTCAAGATCTATTGATGATTGATAGGTAGTAGGGTTCTACGCGGTGGCTGGTGGCCTTATGCCTACCCGCACCCTAGGACCGTCGCGGCGGCCCGCCGGAAACGGGGCGGGGGTCGTGACACTCGAGCTTAGAGGCTCCTAGGTGAAGAACACCAGCCGAGACGCTACACGAGTAGAAGTAGAGGCCCAGGTGCCCCGAGCTATCAAGGACCCATTTGATAGACCTACATGGGTGATCTCCACCGCCAAAAACACGGGTCCGCTCTACAACGAATCTGGGTGTGGGGCTGCTCTCTCCAAAAATTCAGGCATTCCTGGCTAGCCAGATGTAGTAAACAGTGTAAGACGCCACTGGTCACTTGCGAAGTCTGAGGGGTAAAAGCCCATCGTCCAAGTGCCTGCAATAAGGGGCCCAAATGACTTCGACCGTTTGAGGGTGGCGGGATATCAACATGCCCCCAGACCCTCCTAACATGCTCACACTGAAACAAAGAGTGGTCCACAGTCTCATCCAACTGGCACCCAAGGCACTGAGGTTGGATGCCCAGTCTTCACCCACACAATACTACTCTTGTCGGCAACCGGCCCCAAACCACCTTTTAGTGGAATAGTGCAACCCGCAGGTGGAGACCGAATCTCCAGCTCTAAGTGCAGTCCAGCCTCAGGTGCCGCTCACTCCAAAGAAAGCGATAGACGTCTCCCACTCTGACTATAGGGTTGCTAGATGAACTCCGAACCCTAACATCTGGATAAGCACTCCTTAAAATAGGAAGCGATAGAACTCTTTTTGCGAGGTGTTCTGCAAACAGGTAGCTGATCCGGCCGGAATCCCACCCTGGACCCTCAGGGTGGAGAAAATCACAAACCCAAAGTCCGCCCACAACCTCGACATTGATCATAGTCGACTAGAGCCTCACCGAGAGAGAGTCCACTCAAGGGTCTTCCACCACATCGACACTGCACCCATCGCTGATAAGTCATCTATTGTTCACCACGGCTGTGGGCACATACCTACATATCTTCCTCAGAGGTGTTGGGAGTTATATCCTAAATGTCAATCATCAGCATATTGATGATTGAATTTTGTAAATGAATTGATAAATTAATAAAGTGTTATTTGGCATTATTCATCATTTCATCTTCAAATGAACTCTTATATGATGAAGTCCTTAGGACTTATGTTATGATAAAGGAGGATTTATCTTTGAGTCCTTAAACTTGTTCGCGACCAAATGATATGTTGTTACTAGGACGACAACATTATCGAGATTAGGTTGTTGTGTGACATATACGTTGGTTGTCCTCTTAACCAAGGAGTGTGGAGATACTAGTATGCCACACAGGTGAAGTGTAGGAGTATATTTCACCGAACGTGACCAATTTCGGAACGCTCTACTGTCAAGAGATGTTCCGAGTGGATATGGGTATAAGTTTGGCCCTCTGACCTGAGATTGCAACCTGTGACTAGCAAGCAACTCACTATACTTTGGTACCGGACTACCTAAATTTCTAATTCAGTGACGGAAGGTCACTGGGTGCAGTCAAGTACTTGCGTAGTCAGTTGTGAGTCGAGATGGAATTGACCCCTCCTGGAAACAGGAGATAATGTCTTGTGATTAATTTAGCAAAACCTTTGCCAGGGTAATCCCAGTGAGGAGTCACGAGATATCTAAAGTTAATCACATAATGGATGTACTAATTATAGGGTTGACAGTGAGCTCTAAGTCATCCTGGCATTAGGAGTCAAAAGGATTGAATTATACAGTAACCATAGTCCAGGGTTCCAGAATATTTGTTTCGCATATATTCGGCCTATCCGGACGTCGGGGTACCATTGCTAGATGGTCACATCGATTAGTATAGGAAGATGTTCCTATACTACCGGCTTAGGTTCGAACCTATGAGGTCACACGCATAGAAGTTTCTAGGTTGATCAAATGGCTGATTGATGATTAAGAATCATTCAGGGATAATTTGGTCAATTTGATTGACAAATTATCCTAAGCAAAAGTTGCATTAAAATAATTATTGAATTATTGGAGGATTAATTAGCAATTAGATTGCTAATGAACTCAATTTGATTGAGTAATTGGGCTTAGGTTGAGCCAAATTGAATAGGATTCAATTTGGGCTGCATCAGGATTTGACCTAATTGGATTGGGTTCAACCCAAGTAGATTGAGCTTGACCAAATTGATGGAACTTTACCCAATTAGATTGGGCTTGATCCAAATCAATTAGAAGACCTTATTTAATGAGGATTATGAGTCCAAATAATCAGAATTGGATAAGAAGAAGAATTCCTAAATTTTAGGAACCCATCCTTATCTTCTTGGAGAAGAATGATATCTTAATTTATCCCCAATATTTTCTATGCCTATCCTCCTTATTTTTGGCCAAAAATTGGCATGAGAAGAGAGGAGGCGTGAGGCTATATTTTCTATAAAAATGGCACCTTAAATCTTTCTAGAAAGATTTAGATGAATTTTCTAATTTGTAGGGATTGCATCGTGCATGAAATAGGGTGGTCTGTGGCCGAACTTTGGACGTATGAATTTCTATCTTTTAGGGATCCAAAATGCACAAAATTTGGATATATCTATCCTATCTTAGCTGCCAAACCACCAAAATTTTTTGGAGATTTTATCAGCTAAATTAGTTGGCTAAATTAGGTGTGAGGCGTGGGGTGGTCTTTTGGCTATAAAAGACCCCCATGCCTTGGGTTCAATATATACCATATTTAGAGGTTTCAAAAAATTCTGAAAAAATTCTCTGAGGGCCTCCATCCCTTCTTCTCCTTCTTCCTCACGTTCATCCTCCATCTTCTTGAAGAACAATCAAAGGTTGAGTGTTTAGAAGGAGAAAGCTTCAGCCATTGCAACGTTCCTACGCGAGCTAGCACTCCCGCGGAAGACGATCTACTTAGGGCTTCGTGTATACTTCTCATAGAGGCCATTCGTGTGCGTGGCTGTGAAGTCAAGGATCAGATCCACAAATTTCTTTCATCATAAAAGATATTAATTCTATATTAATCTTTTATTTTGGAGTCAGGGTATAGGTCTGATTCCTCGAGGTTTTACCCTCCTTTGTTCACGGAGTTATCTTCAGAATCCATTCGATGGATATTCGGAGATTAATCGAAGTAGAATATTTAACTTTCAGATCTGATAGTTAATCATGCATGAAAGTTTTAGCATAATTGTTTAAACGATTCCGGCACAATCCTATATGTTCTTAAGGTGCTGATTTCTAGATTTGATCTTGTAAGCATGCATGAATTAAATTGTTTGATTCGGTTTTTCCGCTGCGTTTTTGAAACTTAAAAAGAACTACGTATGGCTTGATCCTTCTTATGAAGGGGTACGTAGGCAACTCGATCAGGTTCAGCCATGGTTTTTTTTAAAAAAAAAATCAGCATGCTTAACACCGAAGAACCTAGAATTCATTTTCAAGAGAAAGGAGCACCTCCGACCCCTCTAGGCTGCCCCACTCGCCAACACCAGACCGTACCAGGCAGTCATTATCTGACTCCAAAAGCATTGCGACTCAAGAACCAGTTTTGCCGCATGCTGAGCGAGCAGCATCTCCCTCCTCAGATAGAGAGACTAGACACCCAGCCCTCCCTCATGGATCGGCTGGCAGACCATTTCCCAAGTCAGTAGATGCACTTCGAGATTGCCACCATGTGAACCATCGAGGAAGTCCCGGAGGAGTCGCTCTATCCTTATCATTATAGTCTCCGAAACGACAGTATTGGACATGAGATAAACCGGCAAGGAGCTCAAGACCGACTTGACCAATATCAGTCAACCTATCATGGATAATGAGGACGCCCTCCAGCCTCTTCTGTACGCGCTGCACCATGCAGAGGCATTTCGACACCCACAGTCGTCTCCTCGTAATGGGGATGCCCATGTAGCTCTACGGCCCCTCCTACTCCCTCATTCCAAGGAGCCTCCTGATCTCCTACTTCAGCTGCAACTTAGTCTTTGGGCTGAAGCAAATGATGGACTTGTGGAGGTTCGCCCCTCTGCCTTGATGCCTCGCAGTAGTCCTCCAAGACACCTCTGAGGGCTAGCACATCCCTGATCCTCGCCCTAGCCAGGAGGAGGCAATTGTCTGCAAACAAATAAGTTCGGTTAGGCATTGAGAGCTGGCACACAAGCATCCAGCACCCTCTCCCGACACGCAACCCACATGGTGCGAGAAAACACATCTACAGAAATAATGAACAAGTAAGGGAGCAGGAGGCAACCTTGGCAAAGCCCGATGGTGGAATGGAAGAACGACAACGACGTCTCGTTAATCAGGATGGAGAAGGACGACCTCTGAATATAGCTAAGAAGCTAGGCTTTCTAAGTCCCATGAAAGCCAAAACACTCCAACGCAAATCTAAGGAAGCCCCAACGGACTATGTCATAGGCCCTCTTCACTACCATGTAGCTCTGTCGTCTCGAGGCATGCTGCAAATTCCATGTCTTCTCCTAGGCAATCATGACATTGTCAGCGATGCTCTAGCTCCCCATGAACACCCCTTGTTCTTAGCAAATGAGGTCGGGTAGCAAAGGTTTCATCCTGCCCATCATGATCTTTGTCACTATTTTGTAAAGGGTAGTGCAAAGGTTGATGAGCCTAAAGTGACTAGGCTCCGCCGCATCTAGGCACTTTCAATCATTAGCTAGACTACCTCCACCACCGCTCTCCGGATGATACACCAATACCTCCTGTAGTTAGTATTGGCATATACACCAAACAAAATCTAAGGAGCTTCATTACAACTTGCTGGGGGCAACTATGGAACACGTCCATAATGGCAACACCCTGCTTCCACAGAACCATGATACCCTCCTACAGGCCCTAAGGCTCCACAGCACAGGATTCCCAAGCAGCTAAAAGACGATGTTGAGCTCGGCGGAGGCCATCTCCAAAAAGTTGCGTCTCACGTAAGAAGTAGATGTCCGAGTCGTTCACTAGATGAATCTTCTGAATGAAGTGTTGAAGGAGGCCGCTCCCATGCAATTCCAAACTAGGATCTCCATTCTGCACCGCACTGCAAGTTTGGCCCCTACTTATTGCCACAAACGACTCCATCGACCTTCCCTATGACCGAGCCGGCCCACCACCGCCCCCATCACCCTCAACCAAATCGAAAATCTTTCTCATCACCGCCGATCTCACCACCTTCACCATCAAACGGTGATCCAGGGGGTCCGCAGCAGCACAGGGGATCGGCCGCCCAACCATCAGCTCGCCGCCTTCGGCAGCCTTCCCAATTACCACCCGCCCATCTGGCCCGAATGTCAAGGGTCCCGCATCTACGCCACCCGGAGCAGCCTCGGGAGACCTCGCCATTGACGCCCCCAATGGAGATGGAGGGGAGCCAGGGGTTGTCGAGGTCAAGGCCGCCCTTGCTAGAGAAGACGCCAGAGAAGAGGCGGGATGAGCGACAATCTCCTGCTCCCGCACACCGAGGCCCGACCTTGGGCCTCGGTCGGGCCTGACCAGTCGCTCGGGCTCCACAGGCGTGCCCACCTCGTTTGGACTGCTGGCCCAGCCCGAGCTCCCAGGCCGGCCCCCAACGACCTTGCCCAGACCCACCCCGGCCAGATCAGACGCTGGACTCCTAGGCCACTTGTTAGACAGGCCTTGGCCATCCCTCATATGGACTTTTGGGTCGGCCTGCACCCCAGCCGACCCAACGCCATCCACGTCGACTGCTGAGTCGCCTAGGTCAGTCAACGGGTCAAAGCTCGACTCGGCCACAGCCCTGTGCCGATCTCGACCTAGAGCCCGAGTCGCCATCCCCGTTGGCCAACTGATTTTTAGGGGGGAGCGTTGCCGCGCCACCTTTGCCAGTTTTTGCCATCTGTCCGAGTCCGGCAGCGAGCTTGGGGAGCTTGAGCGGTTGGGCGGAGAGTGCGGCCTGGAGGAAGACGACTCAGGCGTAGACTCGGTTATCTTTCTCGGTCGTGGCGACCCTTCGCACCGCACGGTGGCTGGATCCTAAGGCCGACAGCCACGAGCCAAAGATCGGCCGCTGGATCTCCTAGCCAAAGTTGGAATTCGGCTCTCCGAGGTCATCATTGGTCTTCAACACCATAAGCGTCTGCTCCGACCCCTCCTCCTCCAATGCCGACACCGGAAACCTGCAGGATGCCTCCGTATGCCCAATCCACCCACAACCGTAGTAGAAGTCGGACAGTTCTCATAGACGAAGGGCTGCCATAGCACCCTCATCTTTTTCCTGATAAGAATGTCGGGCAGTAGAGGCATGGTGGTGTCGATGGCCACCTTCACTCTGGCAAATCCCATGACTTTCTGCTGTTCAATGATCTTGTCAACGACGAGCAGCCGACTAGCTACTGCTGCGATCCGAAGGATCGTCTCGCTCGACCAGTATTCCACTCAAGGCAATCGGATCCAGACCACCCCAATTTTCACAGCGTCCAGTCTCTGCACAAAGTCAGAAGCCTGAGGATCTATGGCTAGCAACTAGCTCACCACCACCCATGGCCTGTCGAACAAGACAAGATCCTGATCTGTCGTCGATTTGAACCAGAGAGCGAAGTAGTCATCGGTGAGGGGCACCGGTTCCATCTCGGCCTCCATTTTTTCTCAGAGAGCAACATCCCAGGCCACCCACTCCACCGGCACCCAGCGTCCCAGCCTGCTGACACCACCGCTTGGTCCTCCCTCCGAGAAGCCTCGATCGGCTCCTCCGGCAGCTCGAGGACTGTCGAGAAGAGTCTTTTGAGCTTCTCCACCTTTGCCTCCGAAATCGGGCCTTGCTCAGCCATCGGGCCTTGCTCGACCACCCGTCTCCTCCCTTTGGGCCAGCGAATCTCGGCTCCCACCCACGGCAGTGCTGCTCACCTTGGCCTTTTTCGCCATTGCCGATCACGTACGATTTTCAAAGCTTTTTGTCAGAGAGTGAACTAGCCATCCAAAAATATTATTGGTCGAGAGAATTAGGGACCTACCAACTTAAATATTTGCATTTTTGTATGGGAGATTAACGATGGAATTGTTGGATACTTGGCATGGTTGATCGCCATGAATTTCATAGCCATTTTGAAATAATCGAATAATGGATGCAAGTACGAAGTTTACCCATCTTGATCGATCCAAATTCAAATCCGAGCATGATTTTTCTTACCATGCTTTGATGCCGATACAGTATATATCAATTCTAATCTGAACTCGTTGTGTCCGTGGATTTTCAGTTCCGGCTGACTTGCCGGTTGACCATGAGTTACCGCTTTTCAGTGTGATCGAAGGTCCGGCTTCTGAAACAATCCAAGTTACTAAAATATCCTCCAATTTAATTTTTTTCAACACCCACCCCTTCACTTTCTCATCCGCCCTCGCCTTTGTTCGCGTCCTGTTGAAGTCGGCGAGCTCGCCCACAGTTCCATGCCCTAGAACCCTTTCCGTAAGCGAAACGAAGCAAGGACGGTTGGAGAGATAAATAGGACTCGAGGGGAAGCCTCGCCATAGAACCTGGGAGATCAGGGGGCGGAGAGAAGGGTCCAAGATGCCGGACTACGGGGAAAGATACGAAGGCAACGACGACGGGTACACCGGTTACCGAGGCGCCTCTCCTCCGCCGAAGAGCAGCGGCTTCGACGACTTCGGTGATTCCAGATCGCAGGTCTCTCTCGCCTCCGATCCCTCTATTTCTGAATTTCGCTGCTCTTCTCTTGCCTTCTGTCCATCTCTGTGAATGAAAAAGATTTGATTTGGTAGAAAAATGTGCCTTTTGTTCTAGTTGCTGTCTTGTTCGGTGTTGTACAATGGTTGCTTGAATTGAGTTGCAAACAAGGTTTTGGATGGAATTGCCTTGCGTTTAGGCGTTTTTGGACTCCTCCAGTGGATTTGTTAAAGATTTAAGGTTTTTTTTACACGAAATTCAGCAGTTGCAGTCTTTTTTTGTGTCTATGGAAGTTTTTTTTTTCTTTTTTCTTTGGATGTTTTTTCTCCCTCTGATTGCGTTAATGCTAGAGTTTTGTTTTTTTAATCGTTATGCTATGTTGCTGATTTGCAGAAGAACTAGAACAAGTTTTTTTTTTTTTTTTTTGGGGGGGGGGGGGGGGCGGTGGGGGTGGAAACTGTAGATATTCTGAATTGAAATCGAGAGAATATTGGAGCTTTTATGATTTTATGGAGATTATTTGTTTTGATTTCACCTTCTTTTTCTCGGGAAAAGAAATTGAAGCCAATTTTCTTATGTAGCAACCAGGTTTAAAATATAGGCCAGAGATCATGGTTGTTGCATTCTGTTGTATCTTTTTATTAAAAAAAAGCTGTTTAATCTTAAGTCAGCAATGATTGGTTGGTATTCATCTAGCTCGTGTTTTGATGAAGCTCGGCTAACACCATACCATGTTTGCAGAATGATTCTCATGAACATGAAAGGAGGTCCTCAAAAAGCAGAGAAAGGGACAGAAATAGGATGCACGACAGGGATAGGGATCGGGACAGAGATAGAGATAGGGACAAGGATAGAGGTCGGGAAAGAGATCGTGATCGCAGAGACCACAGAGACAGAAGTGAAAGAAGTGATCGTGGCCGGGATAGATCTGATCGCAACCGAGACTATGATAGGTACACAGCTTTACAGTTTCTCTCTTGCATGCACTGTAAACATAATGTGCCCCTTTCTTCATAAGCATAATGAGAAGAGAAAGCAATGGATTTTTAGATTGCACTGTTATGCATTGTAATGCAGTGGCCACTGTACTTAATAAAATGAAGAGAAAGCAATGGACTTTCCATCATGAGTATCTTGCTTAGGTTTAGCAGTGTATCTTATGTACTTTTTGTCGTTATTCATTTTAGTCATCTGGCTGTTTGCTCCATAAATTAATGGTTATCTTGTTCAGGAATAGATTTAAATATGTGATAATCAATATTTGTAAATGGTTTGATGTATGAGCTTCTTTTTGGGGGTTAGCTGCCATATTTGCAAACGATGCTGAATGTTCATTCTCCATTATGAAATATTTGTGAAAATTATTTGGATTAGTGCTTAGTGTATCCAGGTGTGTTGAATACCATTCATCTATGTAAAATAGCTGCTGATTGTAGTTTGATCAACTCTATATACAGCAGAAATTTACCCCCTATGAAAAATACCCATGCAAGAAGGGGGGCACACAGAGAGAGGGAGAGATCTGCAGATAAATGTGGATTGGTTTGTTTACAGTACTCTTTCCTCTAGCCACAGGAGCAAGACACTCCAATTTCAGTGTCATCATTTCCTTCCTGTAGTCTTTTTTACTCTCTGAGTTCCTTTTATAATTTTGGGACCTATGGGAAGTCATTACCTGGCTATGAAAGCCATTCAATCCTTATAATTTCTGTGAGGAATCTAGGGGGCATGTAATTCTCTGTCTTTCTGATCCTTTGTCTTAATAATCATGTATCCTTATAATGTCTTCTATGAATCTAGGAGGCATTTAATTCTCAATCTTTCTGATTCTTTTGAAATTTTGGGACCTAAAGGAAGTCTTTGCTTGGTTGTGAAAACCATTCAATCGTTATAATTTCTTCGAGGAATCTAGGAAGTGTGTAATTCTCCATCTTTCCAAATCTTTTTCCTTAACAATCATGTATCCTATGATTTTTTGTCACGCCCCTAACCCGAGATCACAAGCTAGGGATCACAATAAATGCTGCATACTCATAGGAAACTCTCTCCACAAGCATGCAAGGCATTTCAACACGATATTATAAATAAGTAGCGGAATAAATTTAGATAATAATGTTCAAACTTAATTCTAAATTACTAATTCAAAATTAAGTATCTCACAAAACCAAATAATATTCTAAAATCTTGCATCAACCCTAACAAAAAAATTTATTCTAAATAAAGGTATCAAAATCTTGTCTCTAGTCGCACTCTCATGATAAATTCCTGAGTCAAGCTAGTTCTTCGAATCTGTAAAAATAGTAGAATATATAATAATGAGCTAGACAATTCAATAAGCAATGAACACTTTAGCTAGATAAATCAAGCAACAAAATAATTAATAATATGTTGAATCGAAAAGTACATCACCAAATCTAAATACTATCCAGTCATTTCAAATTTCAAATCTCGTTCATAAACTATTTTCTTTCAAAACATCAAGTTTCTTTTGATAGCCATGGACTATGACCACATGTATCTCCTATGGCTAGGCCAGAATATGAGCTCAGTAATAATCAAAGTGCCAACGTATAACCCCTACTCGCAGGGTATTGATATGCCAATGTATAACCCCCATTGGCAGGGTATTGATATGCTAACTTATAACCCAATGTATAATCCCCACTGGCAGGGTATTGATGTATCAGCGCATAACTTCCACTCGTAGGGTATCGATGTACCAGCGTGTAATTTTTACTGATGGGGTATCGATGTACCAGCACATAACCCCCACTGACGGGGTATCGATATACCAGCACATAATCTCCATTGGCGGGATATCGATACATAGTCAGGCCGCAAAATCTTCTTGAATCAAATTCTCTTTCCATAAGTTAGTTTCATGCTCCAAATCGAAAAATACGCAAAACCATATGATATCGAATTTAATTAAACATAATCCATAATAAAATCATCACCTTTGATCATGCATCAATTAATATTTTATAAAAGAGATATTCAACAAATAAATTCTATGCTTCAAATTCATAAACCACAAATAATATGACTCAAAACATAGTAATATAAATATTATATAATTTGCTGATAAATCTAGAAAAAGAGTTATATTACTTGCCTTGCGAACGAAACCAAACTACAAGTCCAAATAGTTTTGAAAATCTCTCTCAGAACCTAAGACTCCGACGAGTACTCAACCGAAATTTTCGATGAGCACCACGAGCCAAAACTGTTGGAAGTCAAGAGGAGAATGAGAAAGAAGCAATAGTTGTTTAGCATGGTGACCGGCAAAGCCTGTCGGCTATGAGGCGAAAAGGGGTGTGGAAATTTCTAGATAGCTGTTGGAGGCTAGGTTTTCTAGCTACCGTATGAAATCGGGATGGAGAAGTCCGTCTTCTATTCCTAGTCGAGCAGGGTTCTATCCTTTTTTTCATCTCGTACTCCAACTCTGACACCTGGGCCGGTCAAGTGGACTAGACCCAGTACCTTATTAGTTGGGCTGGGTATTACATTTTTATCAAAAATTGATAAGTTGTTTCAATTTCATTTTTTAAGGTAGTCAGGTTTGACCTATGTAGGTGCCTAATGCCACTAAAACATGTAGCATCGTAATCACCTATGAAGCATGAACAGATGAGGGAAACCAATATGACATGATACGGTATGACATGATATGGATGCATATTGCAAATATTGAAACATAGGATACAATATGTCTAGGATGTGTCAAGGAATATGTATATATATGCATGTATTTTATACATATACACAAATATATTTGGATGTATACAAAAAAAGCATCCATTAAAGCATAGATAGCTACTGTATATTAAACAGATTTAGGTTCTATTTATTTTTAGGCTTAAACTGAGATCCCATGTTCTTGGAAGTTTGTTTATCTAACATGTACTGATTGACTTGATGTGTTACACAAGAAATTGTTGTATTAGCATGCATTCCACCATTAATATCACAAAATGAAGCATTGTTCTAGTCCACACTGATTTTGGTAGATAATTACTATATTTTGATTATTTTATACATTATTCTTTTACCAGCTGATTTTTTCATGATGACTAGATAATCTTCCATTTTGAAAGGTTTTTTCTTTTAATTTTTTGACTTCATATCATCATATTCATTTCAGGCATAGGGACTATGATCGTGATAGAGAAGGGCGTCATAGACATCGTTCTCAATCTCCATCTCGATCAAAGGGTAGATCTGGTCATAGATCAAGATCTCGTTCTCGTTCCCGTTCTGGATCAAAAAGGCAAGAAAAGCAACATCGTATCAATATCTGATATTTCTTTGATTTTTTTTTTCCCTGAGTAAATTCTGATTTTACATAAGTTGATAGCCTTATGAGTAAGAATTGTTTTATGCGTGGCATATGAGAGATTAAATATAAAGATTGAGAATATGCCGGTTGTCTTGCACTTTTGTGATAACCTGGCACCAATTCTAGGTTGTCTTGGAAGATACAAACAATAGCTTATGGGAAAAAGTTATGACTCCTTTGGTGCATTCTAGATGTCATGCTTATAGTAACATGATATAGGATTGGTCTTCTTTAGATGGAAAACCATTAGTAACTTAGGGTGGTTTCGGTATTCTGCCATAATTGGGGGTCATTGGTGGGTCTTATTTGAAACTTTATCTGTCTATTTGCTAATGAAGATGTAAAGGTTGAAACTTGAAATTACTAAAGCGGAAAAATGGAGTGATTAGTATTGATGGACTATAGGAAGAGAATAATAGGTGGCAATTTTAAGTTTTAGCTGTCAGGGTCTTATAGAAATAAATTTAGACGATGAAAAACATTTTTATAGATTTTTTACCGTGAAATTGGACTATTCTATTGAGGCTGATTATTTAATTATATTGTTTTGCTATTATATGAGTTTATATTAGTCAACTTTGTTGTCTCATCTGTCTGTTTCAATCAAGAGGCAAATATTGGTAATAATGTTCTATTTGTGTTTTTTATGGTCCTTAGAAGCACAGACCACAAACTTATGGCATCCAAGATGATTTTGAATGGAATTACCACTCTCGTACTCTTCATGTGTACAACTTTGAAACAGGAAGAAAATAAAATGCCTCTGATCCCCTCTTGTGCACCTTATCCCATTATTTTCTGGCTTGTAAATCTGAGAGGTTAAATTACATGTGGATTGGTCCAAATTGTAGGTTCTCTTGACAGAGATCATGAACATGATCATTCGTATACATTGTTGCTTAAATATCGTGGCCTTTTCTTGCAGAAGTGTAAATTGTCAAGTAAAAGCAATGTAGATTGAAGGTAAGCTCAATGTTTCTGAAAAACATGTGTCAACTAGAATATCACATTACGAACAAGGTGGAACCTCGCCATATAATTCCATTTGTGTTTGAGATTCTTAAAGATGGTGCACTCTTGTTCATATGGATAATTTGTATGTAAAAAAATTGTGAAAGAAGACAAAAATTGTGCCTAGGAAAGAACTGTAATTTTATATAGTTTCTCAGTAGCAATATATATACCTTTATATATACCTTATATATATACCATATGTATATATAGTTCTATATTTGTCATTCGTATTGCATAATTTTACGTATTCTCTCAAGGCATCTGAGCTAAGGCAATGGGCTTAATGCTCATCATGGATCATAAGGCTGCAGATATCTGCATTGGGGAGTTTTCGTTATTTTTGAGGCATCCATTTCCAAATTCCAATATCTATTTCCATCTTGTCTTCCTACTTTTCTACCATGTAGTTTTCTATCTTTTTGGTCACTTTAGTATTAGTTTCTCCTTGCTGTTGTTGGTACTCGCCATTGATGTTGTTGCTTGTGGCCCTGTGCTACCTTGCAATGTCGCCTCCCTTTCCCTCATAAACACCAGCCATGGAAGGTGAACCAACTATGCTCTCGAGTGATCAGGCTGAACCTGGTTGAGCCTAGGCCTGAATTTTAGTTGTCATGCTGAGCTCGAGTCAGCATGCAGAGCCTTGATATCATGCTTAGGTCCATCCTAGTCATTGCACAAGTCTAATGCTCATCTTTTGCTTTTTTGATGTGTAACCTAAGAAGCAACTTTTTGGAATTAAGTAGTGAGAAGAATTATCATTTTATTGTGAGGTCTACTTTGATAAGTAGTAGTTAGAGCTTAAAGGATTACTTTTTCTTTTTCTTTTCCCTTTAATAACCTAGCAGTCAAATTAAGGATATACATTGGCAACATTGCCCTAGGTATATGTTGAATTCACGACGAAGCTTTGACTGTGAGAGACATTTGTTTACTCTGACATTATGCTTAACACCAGAGTCAGTCTTATAGAAATGCTTGGTGAACGAGGATTCAAAATGCTGAACCCAAATAGTTGGGTCAAGGTTTTGTGGTTATGGTTATGGGAGACCAACTTTGTATACCGTGATATATTATTTTTTAACTTTCTGAACCTGCTATTTGGTAAGAGATATTTCTCTGGTGCATGTTAAGTTTTGATAATAATGATGTTCTTAGCCTACCATCTTCTTGCCTTTATTTATTCATATATGCATTGTTTTTTAATCTTCACATGATTAGTCTATTTTTTATTTCCCCTTTTCCCAAAACAGCAAACGAATGAGCGGTTTTGACATGGCTCCACCTGCGTCTGCTCTGATTCCTGGTGCAACTGCTGCAGGTACATTTATTTTTTACCTAGGATTCATCGTCTTTTTGTATGCAGCATTGCTTAGTTTGTTGTTAATGAGGAAATTATATCAAAATTCATTGGTGTTTCTTGGGTAAGTGATTTTCATTTATGTACATAGTTCATTAGATTGCATAAACTAAATTTGCTTTATTTGGATACATTGTTTTCTTTTCTGTATTTTTTACTTGGAGAATTTTTAATTCTGAAACTGAGCACAATTTGGTTGTTTTCTTGTTTTTGGTGGTTGTTTGTTGTTTTGTGTATATTTGTTGTTGTAAGAAGGCAATTTTGGGCCACTTGTCCCACTGTGCTGCCAATGGGCGTGAGCCGACTACTGTAGCTTTTATGTACAAGGAGGAATCAATGCACCGGTTTGATATCTTGTTCGTCTTCAACCGGCAACTATTTCCTTTTTGGTAGTCTTACAAATATTATCTCCAATACTTAAAAAAATCATATAATCAATTTTTTAATTTATGGTGTATTCTGTTGCGGAGGCCAGATCAAGTCTTCTGTCTGTGAGGGCATAAAATGCTGGTGCTGCGTACTTTTTTTGTTGTTATTATACAAGTTTAGTATTGCATGTTGTGATTTAACTTTGCTTGTTCAGGTCAGCTACCTGGAGCCACACCAGCCATTCCAGGAATGTTTCCAAATATGTTTCCTCTAGGAGCTGGACAGGTGCTTGCTTTTTGTACTTTTATCTGAAACTTACTTTTATTACTTTTGGTGCACATTAGTTTATATTTTTGTTCTGCCCCAATGTTTATATATTTTTGTATTTGCATTCATGATAGTTCCCAACTCTTCCTGTTATGCCAGTGCAAGCAATGACTCAGCAGGTACGGTTGTTTGCTGATTTATATGTAATGTTACATAGAATTTTCATGTTGTATATTTAATCTATAGTTTGGTTTCTCTAGGCTACTCGACATGCTCGACGTGTGTACGTTGGTGGCCTTCCCCCTACTGCAAATGAACAGGTTATTTACCCTCGGCATTTTCTATTGTTTAGAGTTATTCTGTTTGAGTGCAAGTTAGCTTTACATTTGCATGTGCTTAACATACATACATACATACATACACACAGGAGCGGCCCAATGTATTTGGGGGCCTAAGGCCGTTTTGTCTTTGAGGCCTTCCCTACAGTGGGCCGCCCTAAGACGAATTCACAGGGGGCCTTTTTTTTCCATTTTGTCTTTGAGGCATTTCCTACGGTGGACCTTCTTTGGGCCGGGGCCTTAGGCGACCGCCTCAGTTGCCTAAGGGTTGGGCCGGCCCTGCATACACAGAGACATACATATACATATAAATATAAATATATATGGCAAATTTATTCTTTTTTTTTGGGAATATCCATAGATTTTTTTTTTTCAGTTTTGGGGGAAACTATATTGTCCATATCCATTAAATAAGACTTGTGTCTTCTGGAACCGAAATTGTATATATGGTTATTCTTTTACTTGTTTAAAATTTTTTAATCGATAGGCCTTTTCATAATTCATACTTCTTTATTGTAAATATTCATCGTTACTCATCATAAGTTAAAGTGGTCAAATTATTTGTTTCACATGTTGCTAAATGAAATGCCGAGTTAAAGAAGTGCTGGAAACTTCTTCATTAAGGAGAATATATTATGGTTAATTAGTGAATCTATTTCTGTATTAAGTACTCAAATCTGTGAAATCAGCTGTTTAGGTTGTTGGCTAGGAATGCAAGTATATCATAAAATTGTTGTGACTTGGATGTTTATATTGGAAATCCTTATGGTAATCTCTAAGTTAGCAAGCAGTTCTATTTTTATATTTAGAAATCAAATCATCCAAGTAGCTGTTTCGTGTATTGGTTGAAAAGGCAAGAACAACATTATATTGTTGTAACCTCGATGTTTATCTTGGAAACCCTTTGGGTGATCTTAAGATAGATTTTTTGTCTTGGAAATCCTGATGGACTGGGAACTTTGAATTTGAATCAGAATCCTTAGCTTTTTAAATATGAGAAGGATTTGGATGTTGTATTTACGTGTAGGTTATGTTTGAAACTGTCATTGGGTTTTGTCTCTGTATAGGATTGTTACTATTTGTAGTGAGGTGGATGGTAAGGTACATGTTATTTACAACTTTTAAATTTTAAATATATGCACTATTGTGCACAGATTCTCTATGTTACCCTCTTTCATTTTCTGCAGTATTTCCTAGTTAACAAAAATACATTTGAACATAATTATTTATCACATTTTTGTGCATTCTATTTGTTTTTCCTGTTTGCTAAGGAACTTATGTACACAATTCTTATGAATGGAGCATGTCCCACTTCAATTTTTCCCTTGCTTCCTAGATCTATCATTATTCTTGCAAATATGGTTTCTCTTTCTGTTGCAATTCTGCAATGCACAAGCATCCCAAAGACAGTAATCTGCTTCTCTTTCCGATAGCACATGTGAGGTATCACTATTTCTTTCTGTTGCTGCTAACCTGATTTCTAGACCTCAAAGTGAGTCATTAAGTTAAGATAACACAAGTTCGAAGATATAGTTTTCATCTTTGATAGTGTTAGTCATGGTAATCTTTGTGTAGAATTGCCTATTATCAAAATAAGGCTGTCCCAATGCACAAGGTTCCTGCCACTGCAGTGTTTGGGGAGATTCATATGTATGCAGCCCTACCCCCGCATATGTAGAGGCCAATTCCATGGTTCGAACGTATGAACCCACGTCACAATGGAGCAACATTACTGTTGCACCAAGGCCTTCTTTCCGATTATCACAATACTAAAAAATTAAAATCATGTCTTAATTTTAAAATCTAGATCATTATAAATGTGTTAGTAGGTGACTTTGTGTGTGTGTGTGTGTGTGTGTTAAGCCATATATTTAATGCAATTCTATAACAATGGATATAATTAGAGGCACAAAGGGCCAGATCATGTCTTTTGTAGAATAAGCTTTGATGAATGTTGTACAAGGTGTACAACTAACATGTCATGCTTGAATAAGGAAAAATTGCTGAAGAAATTATCTTACCAATTAAAAGGAAGTTTGCGAGAATTGGGTGGAAGCAAACTAAGAGCTACTTGATCACACTTGTGTTCATGGATTGCAGGAAGTTATTATGGGTTCTATTAGAGCACATTTAGTCGCAAATTGTTTTAGTAACAATTAGTGCACCCCAGGGGGTTGCAATACTTTGTAATTAGGCTCCTAATTTGGAATTAGGTCCAAAAGCAGCTCATACAGCATATACTCTTGACGTTTTAGTTTGAATTATCTTGTGCCGGAAGTTGAACGTACCTGATTTTTTGTATGGGAGTGAAGGATAGACAGTTGAATTCACTGGCAGGTTCAACTTGGTGAACAATGAGAAATCTTTTGCTTTTCTAATCTTGGACTAACCTTATCTGATAGAAGTGTCATTCAGGCTGTCGTTTTAAGAGGTCAAATGTTATGCAACATGCAGATATTGGTATCTGAATTCAGAGGATGATCATGTTCTAAAAATCCAGAAGAACAAATAATTTGGATTATTTATTTTACTTTTTTGGAGGTGGGAGGAGGGGAGGTGCAGATGTAGTGATTAGGTTACTTTGACTTTTCTGATCTATATTCTCTCTAGTAGGCGATGGTGTTGTTTTCATATCATTTGTAAATGCTTTTGATTCATAGGAGGATTTATGGTTTAAGAGAAGTATCATTTCGTGGATTCGAGCAAGTTGCCATTCTAAATGGGTGTCTAAGAATGAAGATTATATTATGCGCGACTCTACCTTCTTGGGTAGTGATGTGGAAACCTGCTAGTGTCTAGTAATTTGGGTTTTGCAGCACAGAGGCCATTTGGCATTGGGTGGGAGGGTGTCATTTATGTGCAGGTGCATTGAAAGGGAATTGGATATAAAATAGCGAATGGCAATAGAGTTCAAAATTTTCTATTGATACTTTGGTTAGTGAAAATCCTTGGCCAAATAATTTTTATGGTTTTAGGGATGCCATTGTGTCCACTGTATTATATACGTTTGCGTTTGGGAAGTAAACAAATCAACATGTTAAAATAGTTATGTAGTTGCATTCGTGAAACAAGGGTCTGATTTCATGAAGTCTTTGATGACTCAACATGCCTTTTATGTGGTGATGATCATGTCCCTTGTCATTTACAAAGAGGCAATTTTGTTTTGAAAATTTTGCAAACCAGTTTGGAGTTGTTTCAATACCTTTGCAGAGCACATATTCCAAGAGCTCGTTGAGAGTAACGTTGTATGGTTATCTATGGCAAAAGGTCCAACTAGATAACACTAGAAAAAGGAAAAAAACACCCTCTGTTTTTTTAGTGGAGCACGAGGGTGAATTAGTGGCAAGTGCATGGCAGAAGGCAAGACTGAATAGCATCAAAAAAGGAGCACACCTTTCAACTTTTAGATTAACTTATAAAGATGAGGGAAAATGGGACTGGTGGGGTTAGCTGAGGGTTAAAGGCAAGAGTAACAAAATTTAAGATAAGTTCATACTTTGGGCTTTTATACAAAGTTATATATTTCATATATCATAAAAATTTACTAGCATGTATGCTTGCTCAATATTATTTCTTTAATTTGTCAATGCACTGCTCAAGTAAGAAAATGTCTAAAGTGTTAAAAAGAAGGTCTGCTAGATTGATATCGGGGCTCGTAGTTGCCCGTGATTGGCTTGGTACGGTACGGGTCTGTGCCATACTGTATCGGGCATATCGAACGGGGGAGAGGAGGGGAGAGGGGGAAGGAGAGAGAGGAAGAGAGATAGGAGGAGGGGAGAGAGGGAGGGAGTGAGAGAGGGCTACTGTCCCTTGCATCGATCGGCATCGGTTGGCATCTATCAACAT